>NC_056750.1:489819608-489984608 GCF_019279795.1 Protopterus annectens | reverse complement strand
CTCTGACAGCTTTACTACCAAGCTTATCGACTAATGACACAATGTTTAAAACTGAAACGTCTGCTTCTAAATCTAAAGTTGTAATAAAAATCTGCAGTTTTGTGTGAAAGATAGAGTAAAAAAGTAATGAATTAACTTGTCTGAGATGTGGAGGGAGAGATCACATAACCAGATTCTGTTCTCCGAAGAGAATTTATTAGAAAGTATTAGTATTAGAAATCAGGAAACATGTGCATGCTACAAGTGAATATATTCTTATATAATGCAATAAAATTGAACTTAGGGTTATTGAATCAAGATTATATCCAAGATAATAAAGTACACTATGTTTTTTGAAGGGAGAAAATGCTTATTAGTGATTAGTATTATTGGAGTTTTTTCATTTAAGTGTTTCATTTTCATTTTGTTGTCATGTTTTAAAGTGCTGATTTGTATTCAGTTTATCATGACTATACAAGAGGTTTGGATGTATTGTTTGATATATATATATATATATATATATATATATATATACCTCAACTGCTTGTATAACATCTATGATTTTTTGTAAATTGACTTTTTCTAACTTGTATCTACATTTTAATAGCCACCATCCCTTTTGGCAAAAGAACTCATTTAAGGGACACCTTGTTAGGTTATCCAGACTAGTTTCTGAAGATTATGTTTTTACAAGAATGTAAAAAATTAAAGGGTATGTTTCTAGAAAAAGGATATCCTGAACAATTGGTTGATGATGTTAAGAACAGTGTGGTGGGTGATAGGATTAGAAGATACAGTCCAATTTCAAGTGAAAGGACAAGAGTTACTTTTACAGCAGTTAATAGTGGTAAAAGATTTGATAAAGCAGTTGTGATAGCCTATACAAATAAAAGTGAACAGATTAAAAAGCTTATTACTAAAACTTGGAACCTGATTAAAGATTTTGGAGGTGGATTAATTGAATGATGTTGACAAGCCCAAATCTATTTACAAAAGCGGTAGGAACATTAAAGATATTGTTGAAACATCAAATAAACAGAATCAGCAATATAGTAAGATTAAATGTGGCTCATGCTCCCAGTGTAGGTTTATTTATGGTAGTATTAATGTCATGATTAAGTCTTACCTTAGAACCATTAAACATAATTTTAAATGTAACTGAAAGACCACCGGGGTTATGTACATTGCTTTATGCAGGTCCTGTGATGGCTTTTACGTTGTTACAACTGGAAGGCAGTTAAGGACCAGGATTTATGAATATTATTATGACATCAAATCTAAAAATCATAGTAACATATTATATAAGCATTCTACCTTGTGTAAGGATTTTAAAAAAATATTTGTTTTATGTATTGGAGAAGGTCCCAATACCTGTTTGGGGAGGTTGCTGAGGTGCCATTATTGAGGCTAGAGAGCTTTATTGACAAATTCAGTTAAATGTGACATCACCCCCAGGACCTCTTTGAATGGGTATTATAAAACTGATGTATGGACATTTAATGAAATTGAAAGATTACATATTTTATCTAGAGTATTATTTGTATTTATTTATATTCAAATGTATGTTATTTTTATGTATTAATACATGTATAAATATATATTTTTTACTATTTCTTATTCAAATTGCATTAATTAATCATGTCTTGACACTGAATTTGATATATATATATATATATATATATATTTTTTTTTTAAAGATCTGTTCGATTCATTAGGATTATGATTGGATGGATGAGTTTTGACATGTGGTTCTTAGAATAGTATTAAAAGGCTAAATTTTTTATGGGAATTATCTGATGAAGTCTTTATAGTTTTAACGGATGAAAATGCTTATCATTTCATGGATTATTAAACTTTCCTTGTGCTTGACATAGTTTCTGTACTTATTTTTTGTTTTCACCAGTTTGGCCAGAATTTACAGTTCTTTTGAACTACTGAGAGTTAACATAATTATACCTTTTCTGGCTCCCGTACAGAAAAGTTACTGTTTTCTCACAACTGATTTTAAGGTTATTATCAGAGAACAATTGACAAATGTCAGCATGGTTGGCAGAAAGTGTATTTATAATGCCAACAGCGGATTTGCTAATGGTTGTCATAACCACTTTGTCAGCATATAATAAAGAACTAAGCTAGTGAGGTAAAATTAAAATGTCAAATGATTTAGTGAAGACAACAGTCAACAACAGAGCATATAGAAAGACAAGAGCAGTATCTGAGTGTGTTTAACTAATTCTAACTTTTTAAGACGGACACCGGAGGTAGCTACTGACTCTGCATACTGGAAGGTCATTCTTATCATACTGCATCAATGTACAGATAATTTATGAATATTAAGCCAAATTAAATTTTTTAGGCAGACCAATGAAACTGCCCCGTTAAGTTGTCTACATTCATTTTAGTTAATATGGTGCTAGATTATGCTGATGATGGCATTACTCACTCTGTCTAAATAAGCCACAAATTAAGTAATCAGGTGGGTTGGTAAATTATTTTCAAGATGTTTGGACAAAGGTGAAGGAAAAAATATTAACCTGTAGTACCCTGCTAAGTGAGGGAAACCCTTTTTGAGACTGATGTAATGGTGGTAGAATTTTGTAGCTCAGGAAATATACCAGTTGCTAATTTAACACTGATAATATGTTGGAGGGGAACTGAAATGAATATGTTGTGGGTTATGAGAATTTTGACCATTAATAAAGCATGTCCCGATGCCCATGGTTTGAGAAACTCCTTAATAATATGCTAATTTTTTGAACTTTTACTTTCTTGCTATGAATTTTAGATGTAAAGAAGTTAAAGATCACTTTGAATCAGATGTGGGACAATGAGGAGTTATGAGACTAGTGGAACTTTATTAACTAAATGGGAGACAAGAATATGTAGAGATGAAACTTAGTTATTAGTGGACAAAAAGACAGAGTACAATATGTCATGTAGAATATATCTTTTTTCTGTGTCTACTTTATGAATTAGAGGGCTTATTCCATTTCTTGATGAAAGCTTAAAAAATTAGATTTTTTTCCTAAATAAAAAAATCTATGTATGTGTGTGTGTATGTATGTATGTATGTATATATATATATATATATATATATATATATATATATATATATAAAACAACAACAACATATATATATATATATATATATATATATATATATATATATGGATTCACTTCATAATCTTGAAATACTGAAATATCAATGACATTATCTCGAAACTATGAAGTCGAATACCTGAATCACCGAGCGTACATAGACACGATACCCAAAATCGCGAATCCACAAAATCCCAAAAAACATACATCACACACTAGAAAACACATACATACATGACCGTACATACCTCCCAACACTGCCATACAACAAACATAACACACACGCACACAACCAAACACATATACACACCTACCCTTCGTATATACAGGGGGGCAAGCCCCCCCTGCACCCCCATGTGGGGGTTGTGCTCCCCACCCCCACTAATATATACTAACTCCGAGGTCGCAAAACACTCCATAACACACACAACCCAGCACTGCACATTCCACACACCCCCGCACAAACACACATCACATACAAACACCAGCACCCCCAACACTAACACATTCACACTGCACAACACCTACCCTAACCCACACCTCAAGCATCCCAACACACACAAACACACACAAACCCTCCCTAAAAAAGTACACTTACCTAATGCACTATCCGTACCGCAGGTTCGACATTCTGCATTCGACATTTCCGAGTTTGCGATTTCCGTCCGTTCGACTTTATAGGCTCGAGATTCTAAAATTCGATATTTTAGAATTTCGAGCATATAAAGTCTTCCCATATATATATATATATATATATATATATATATATATATATATATATATGGTTCCCTATCAGAAGCCTGAAACACTATAAGCCTGAAAATCAAAATCCTGAAAACTAAAGCCTGAAAATTCAAAATCCCGAAAACCCAAAATCCTGAAACTCAAAATCTTGAAAACACAAAATGGACATACTGACGTCATTGTGGCTTTACTATTGTTAGCCCTGTGGTGTTAGGTCATGTGTTGGGTTCAGGTAAGTGTGCAGTTGGTTTTATGTTACGGTTAGGGGCAGTTTAAGTGAGTTAGGGTTAGGGCGCAGGTTAGGCATGTATGCAATAGTGACAAATATTGGGGTTAGGGGCGGTTTAAGTGAGTTAGGGCGTGGGTCAGGTGAGTGTGCGATAGTGACAGACCCTAGGGTTAGGGTTAGGGTCAGGGTCAGTTGGTAGATATTAGTGTCTTTATAGTGAAATATTAGCATTATTTGTGTTTTCAGGATTTTGAGTTTCAGGATTTTGGGTTTTCGGGATTTTGAATTTTCAGGCTTTAGTTTTCAGGATTTTGATTTTCAGGCTTATAGTGTTTCAGGCTTCTGATAGGGAACCATATATATATATATATATATATATATATATATAGAGAGAGAGAGAGAGAGAGATGTTCATTGAACTCTGTCAGCTGCACTACCTGTAAATGTAATATACGAATAAATGATAATGACCATAGACACTAGACAGGGATGCCTTCCACCACACGATCTTATGAAATATTTGGAACCTTAATTAAATGCTTTAGTATATAAATATAATGGTAATGTCATTTACATAGCAAAGCAATAAAAAAATAAATCTGCATAAAATGGTCATTAAGTCTGTTTCTATGCTATCCATTATTCCATTCAACACTGGGGTGCAACCATGTCTTATGGTTTTTAAACTACCCTGGTGTGTCATATTTCATGACTTCATATTAGCTGTCATATATAGATTGACAAACTGAAAAAAAAACCCAGGAATGAACTGTTTTTAAATGGAAACTTAAGTATGCGTGCCAAAAGTGTAATAGTTAAATGTGCATTTTCTACAGAGTTTTCATATTAACAACTTAGCGGTACAACTATGTTCGTTACTAGGGTAAATAAACAAATTAATACATCTACCGTGGTGGTGCAGCAGTAGCGTTGTTGCCTCACAGCAAGAGGTTCTCCCGTTCGATTCTTGGCTGGAGTGTGGGGAGTCTGCATGTCCTCCCCGCGGTTGGGTGGGCGTTCGAAAGACATGTGTAAATAGGCTTGCCTTCATTGAAGGTTGAATGTTGAGCTGGCACCTCAGCATTCATGAAAATCTACTGCCAATCATTAGCGGACCGGAGTTCTGCTGTGGCGACCCCTAACTGGGAAAAGCCGAAAGACAACAACATTTGGTGAACAAAAACTCTGAGTTAGAAAACTGAAAGCATGTTTACCAGACATACTCAGCAACCAGAAAGCTTTAGCAGTCATACTCAATCCCAACTGCTACCCTATAAAATAAAGGTTCGTACATGGTTATACTCTTTTTAGATTTCTCAAACTACTTTGATGTAGCTAACCATAATATTCTTATCTAGCAATTACATAACACTGAGTGCAATAAACCAGTGTTGAAATGGTTTACAATTTACTTGCAGACAGGCCACCAACAGTCATCTTGCAAAATTCTTACTCTCAGAAATTTATCTCAAACATAGCCATACCTCAAGAATCCATTCTTAGGTCATTATTATTTACCATATTCACAAACTACATGCAGTGCCATATTAGCAGACTAAAACTCTTGCAATGTGCAGATGGTTCAAAAATTGCACAGACTAACAGATATTAGCTACTATTCAACTACAGTGCTCTTGAAATTCTGCTTGAGTCATATAAATCCACATATGTACTTAATTAAAAGAAAACCTAGCTTACAATTTTTAGTGGCAAATACACTGCAAGCCTGCCAAAGCAACTGCAAATTAATAAAACAGATAATGAAACTGTGGAGCAAAATATATAAGCTGCAGTCACCACTGACAACAAATTATGCTTTAATGGCAGTGAAAGATTATAACGTGAAGTTAGGTACCCTATACAGAATTAATACATGCATTATCCCCATCAACAAGATTTACTCCAGCTAGTACACTCCTAATGCCAAAACATTTCTATGGATGCAGTACTTTAGTCATTCTAAAACAACTACTATCAAAAACTTGAGATTATTAAAAAGTGGCAAAATTCCCTTCCCCTGTCACTAAACATTCCTCTCAGCTGCTCCGTTCTGAACAAGCTAAAATGGATGTCCTACAGTAACCTCATCTTTGCTCTCAAACTTCTTTTTGCAGACAAAACCCTAGCTTTCAGCTCACTTCTGCCAAGGACTGCCCTAAGAAGAACTGTAATATCAATTAACAGATTCCTCTGCATAGCCATTAAACTAATAAAACTAGCACATACAACACCAAGTGCCTACATAATGATATTATGAAAAACAGCACCTCTAAAACTTTTGTCTTTTGTTGACTATATCATGAGCCTTAAGCTTTCCCTGTCATTCATATTTATTATCAGCGACACATTCACTGCTTTGCTCTTTGCCCTCCAACATATACATCAAGCTCTCCTTCCCAATTGGCTTCATGCTCAGTACACTTATTTATTTTATTTTATTTAGTTAATGTTTGCTAAACAGGTATGTGGGCTGGTCCAAGGACCACCTTCAGCCATGTACTAGGACAAAGAGTCAAACACTATACATATACACACTATGCATATACACAGATACACAAAATATAAGATTTATAATGAAACTATAGAGAGCAAGTATGGTTACTTAAAAACAAACAAAAATAAACAACCTACCTACCTAACTAAATAAAATGCATTACATTAGCCAATGTGTTAAAGCTTCCTAAACTGAGACGCCCAATAATAAGCCAAGTTTGGCATATGTTCACTTGAGAAACAATTTGATGGTTTAAATGTTCCTCTTAAAGTATTAAATCTAATTTTGCAATTTAATTTTCACTATTAAAGACAAAATAAAATGACCCTTTGCCTATCTCAAACACCATACTTAGAGGAAATGTATATATCAAACCTTAACAAAAGACAATATGATCTACAGGAACCCATGAGAGAGATAGAAGAATTGCCATCTTACTGCAGGTCTTACAGTTATTGTTTGCAAATGCAATTAATAATATACAGCATTAAACACAAGCATGCCATACAGATATTAGTTTTATAAAAATTCATTTCTTTAGCGGCCTCTGTTAAAAGAAATAAACTCATGTTGCAAACCAGTCATCTAACACCGAGTCAAGAAGTTGGAATGTCTGTATGACGTTTGCTTTCAA
This sequence comes from Protopterus annectens, assembly GCF_019279795.1. Taxonomy (NCBI): domain Eukaryota; kingdom Metazoa; phylum Chordata; order Ceratodontiformes; family Protopteridae; genus Protopterus; species Protopterus annectens. The sequence goes on along the minus strand of NC_056750.1, from coordinate 489,977,429 downwards.
ATTGTCTGAGGAGACCTGCATGTGTGCATTCCGGGGAGCAAAGTGAATGTGCAGTTCTGACTACCATAGCTGCATGACATCAAGGTACCAAACATAATGTCATTACGTTACAGCGGTTGCATATACATGCTGCATTTATGAGGATTTCATGCTGTACTGTTAACTAGAAGAAGCCTGAAATTAGGCATGCACTTATCTTCTTTTTTGGTAGCATCAGATACGTGTTTGGGGCAGTTTAGTGGTTTGAAAATGGTTATTAATATATCAGCATTGAGTAGAAACTGAAATACCTCAATATACAGAAAGTAATAATAATGTATGTATTATCTTAACAAATTAAAAATGATTCATGTCATGTTTCTTGTGTGAGCTAGTTAAACTAGCAGTATATAGTCTGTATATGGAAGTGTTGCATTCTGGGAAAGAGACCACTCAAGCAGTAATACCTCTTTAAAGGGTGACTCCTTACAAATGAAAGCAAATAAAATACCGAGGCTAATATATGGTGAGGCTAACCTCAAGGAGGATGCCTGCATTACTATTTTTTGTTTATAAGTGCATTATTCTGTAAATATAATTTAGTGACGTGTATTCCACTCCAAGCAGTACTAATGGGTATGAGCTAAGCATGAGCACATATACTTATTGTAATAATGACAGCTGTTACTCCAATATATTATTCAAACCTGCATTCACAAAACTTAAAGTCCTCATAAGAATTTTATACTACTAAAATACACTGAAAAAGAAACTCTTAGAACACAGAGTTACAGGTTAAGCACTTTATCTTTCTTTTATAGAGACATTTTAGAAAGCTGCACAGTAGTGAGCTACATACATGCAAATAATGTTACTGATGCTTGCCATTTTCATATACCAACTCTCTTATAATGGGGGTCCATGCCATTTCACAAGTAAAGTACTTAATACTGTTCCTATGAATAACTGTTGATAATATAACATGCTCCAGATCATACATAACCTAGAAAGACAAGATATAAAGCTTTTTGGGGCAGATTCAGTAATATACAACCCCCTGACATGTAAAACAGGTTAAATGAGATAGATATTTTTAATTTTGCTGCAAAATAATGTCTGTACTATACTCAGATGGGTTTAGCCAGTAAAAGCAAAAATATTTCCTGTATTAATTCACTAGGAATTATTACTTTGTTCTTTCAGCATTTTAGATTATCAAATGCTTTGCTACATAAAATGTATTTTAGTTTGCTCACACACTTGCCAGGAAAAGGTTGCAAACATTTCTGAGATTATTTTTATAGTTCTTCCTGGATATATGTGGGTCAGAAGATGAAGACTCTCACTGCTATGTTTACCATGTACTTATTTATTCTGAATGAAAGAAAAACAAGAAGTGTTAAGCCCAAGTTTCTGACTCATCTAACTTGCCAAAATGCTGCCCTTAATTACTTGGAGAAGATAAAACAAAACACCCCACCTCCTTCTGTCAAGCCATTTCCTTCAGTTTATCACAAAATGTTTTCATGGTGTCTTTGCAAGAAATAATGACAGGAGACATCTGTTCTGTATCTCAGAGCAGAAGTGTGTCAAGAAGCATAGGATACCTTTGTGCTACTTAACTGATTTGAAACCAAAGGTAAGAGGGTGAAGTATGTGGGCTAAGGGTTTTTTAATTGTCTTGAGCACCAGAGGAGGTGAGCGAGTTTTAATATTCTGTTAAATGACAGCATTTTTAAGTGGCACATGTTCTGATTTTCCCTGCTGCAGTGTTTATTCTTTATGTATTATTATAGTAACATCTGTACTAGTACCATCTGTAAACAATTAGTTTGTGATTTCCTAATGCAGTTTGCCCCCTGATTAATTGCATGTTGCTGTACTGAAATCTTAAGAGATGTCAAAAGTGACAGGTGGTTTTGCAAAAGTGTGTATTAAGGTGTCCTCAAAACTCTTGGCAGTGAAACTACTGAATTAACTGTTAATACTAAACTTGTATGAAGTTCGCATAACATATATCGAGATGTCAAAAGCATGACTCAAATTTGAAAATGCTTAATTTCTTTGCTGGAACTAAAATATTCTTGGTGCACACTTTGATTCCTTAGACATGTTTGACTTTTTTTGTCAGTTGCTGTAGGTACACACGAATATGAATGAGTGAACAAAATGTTATAACTCTTACATTATTTCCCTACACTATGAATGTACAGTACCTGCATAAATATGAAACTGTAAGATGTATATTAGATAGTTATAATGTCATACCCTCCTCTCTGCAATGGCGCATACACACTCTCAGTACCAGTTAAGAGGAGTAAAATGGCAGTAATCTACCAGAAAAATTACCTTAATATACCTTTATTATTATAATCCTAATATGCTGCTTCTGTTTAGCACAAAATACTACCACCTTGTTTAAAACAAAATGCTCCCTTTTAAAATGAATATAACGTGATGATGCAGTTTTGGAAAAACATTGAGACTTACTTTTCAAAGGTTTAGTCATTGTCAATAGAGGTAATGACACTTAGCAGATGGACACAAAATTGCTTTTCACACATGCTGTAGGGAAGTTGCTTTCCAAAGAGAACACATTTATACAATTTTCTAACCGTGGGCTCCATTAAGTAGAATCTACACCTTTGAAATAGCAGTGCTTTGAAATAATTACTTTAGAAAGTCCCAAACAAAAAAGTTTTCTTATTTCACAGCCATTATACATTTATGCAATTGCTTAAATTGCCTTTTTTTTGCACTAGAAAATGAAGAATTGCATATCTGTTTTGAGAATGATACATACTATAGTTATACTAGTCCATTATAACAGAGACTTCTCTTAGCTATGTTATGACAGAGGTAACTACAGGGCAGTTCACAAAGCCTTGTTTTGAAAGAATGCTATGAATTCAGTTGTTGGAATATATAATGCACTGACAAGTTATGGCATAAATGAAGCAAGTCCAATTCTAATGATCACTAAATCCACAAGATTAATATTTTTTTGTTGCAAAAGGATTTGGCTATTTAATGGCCTTGCTTCGGTATCAGGGAGAATATTCAACAACAAATATGGCTCTGTTCTTCATGCAGCCTGCTTGGATAAACACGGTGAAGAAAGAGTGCGTTCCATATGTAGGAACGCCTGTGTTCTTCTTCTTCGTTCAGCTTTTAGGGGTTGCCACAGCGGATCACCTGTCCGCTCATGATACCCAAGATTTCAAAAGTTGAGGCATCTTTGGAAGTTACGTGGTATGGGCATCATTTGTTTCTCTCTTGTCATTAAATAAAATGTGAGTTGGTTGATAAAGTACTGCTCAGTAATGGATTTTAGATATTTCTTTATTTTCATGGTGGGAATGGGATATAACATTATTTGTTTCTGAGACACCAGTTTTTATGTTCTTAGAAATAACATACTTTCAGTTTAACTGCAAAATTAATTTCCTGTCAAGGCATATCCGTTAAATTTTCTGATGCATTCCAAATTTGGATTTTTGTCGAGTTGCTGAAGGTAATTTTAGCAAATGGAAACAAATTGAAAACCATTTGCCAAAACTACCTTCAGCGAACATTACAACACATTTTTGCAGGGCACAACCCCCCACCCTCCCATGTGGGGGAACATCCCCATACCCCATAGACTTAAACATACCAACTCAAAGGTCACAAAACAATGGAGATAAAGGCAAATTCCACTGTCTGCGAAAGTAGTTTTGGTGAGCAGTACTCATTCTTTTTGTGTTTTCCGAAACTACCTTCATCAAACTGACATGTTCTCACAAATTAAATATTCTTCATGTCAAGTTTCTGTGAACTGTTTTGTAGCTGTTTATCAGAAATATGTCCTATTTGAAATATTTTGTGTTTCGGCATATGAAAATTAATCTCTGGTGTAGTTCAAAGGAAATAGTCACACAATCGAGGGGCTCTCAAATATACATGTAATTTTAAACATGCAAGCTATGCAATATAATAAATAGCACACTAGACGTAGTAAAACAAACAATAAAGGTGGTTGAAAGCATACTTCCTTATTAAGAGTAACTCACCTGCAAAGATCTGTCTTGTCAAATTCAAAAATTTATATCCAGAGTCTATAACACATTGTTATACAATACCATAGAAATTGTGTCAAAGTGATTTATTTACTAATTCCATTGATTTATTTTATTTTGTTGTTGAGTGGCCCGATGTTGGGACCATTTTCATCCACGACTTGGATGTAGAAGTACAGCAAATTAAAAAAAAAAAATAGCATGACTTGCAATACAAAGTACAGTATTTACATAACTAACGCTTACAGCATTGCACAGCAAATTGCAATGTTGAACACTACAGTACTTCAGATGTGATAATGTGAAGGTTTTTATATTGACATACAGAGGTGGCACAACACTGGTTAGTCTTACATGCCAGTACAACACTATTTTAAGAAAAGAGAATATAGTTTAACTCATTCACCCCAGTGGAGCTCAGGAAGTTTGTACTGTAACTTCCAGTGGGTGGAGTCCAAGTCTTTCCATAGAATCAAATTATGTCCTCGCATTTCAATCAAATGTTCATATCTGTTTAATCATAGGGGTTATGAAAGTGGTATAAATGGCAAACTCTTCAGCACAAATTATTTTTTATAGTGGTAGTATTCTTCAGGTTATTGGTCTTTACTGTGACTTATAAAATTCAGTTTAACTATTACATTTGTAATATTTTGTAAACAACTTGTAATATCTCAGCAACTACACAAGTTACACACATAGTGTCAAGCAGCATTTTATTTATGTGGTTGAAAACTTTCATATGAGGTTAAGTGGTTCTGTCTAACTTGGTTGTTGAGATATTTAGAAAAATGTAAAATTTATATCTATATAAATTAATACAAAAACAACAGTTAATATCTATTTACCTGCACTAGACAGAGGTCAAATATTAATGCAGTTGAGTTTGCCGTCATGTAAGCTTTAAGATGATATCTTTTAAAACCTTGTGCATAACAGGTTTTGAAATTATTGATGCAAATATCAACAAGCAATATTTGACACCTGGAGACATCAGTGGGAGTTAACTGCAGATGCACTGGAGGCGTCATTCGGATGTAATGAGTTAAATACTGAAAAGGAAAGAGAGGTAAGTCATTGGTTATAATAAGTAAGCAGGAAGAAAAGGATTAAGTGGAGGAGAAAAGGAGGGGTATAAACATGGGCAGATGCAGTGGTTTTGTATGTACATATTTATATAATATATTTACTACATTATGATTCAGGCCAAACTGACAAGTTGCTAGCTGGAGTTATATAGATGAAGCTTGGTACATAGCGGCAACAAAGCTGCACCATTCACGGAAGACACAGAGTGACTTTTCTGAAAAAGCTGACTCAGTGAGGTAATACAAGTGAATATGAAGTTTGCACATGTGAGTGACATGAGACTAGGCTGTTTTTCATTTTTATGTTCACCAATCAGTTGCAATCCTGATAGTAATGCAGTTTAGTGATACAAGAGTACACTGTGGCACATTTATATATGGTCTGTGATCATACTATTTACTACACTTTTCACTGTACTCTGCCTAGTTAATACTGTTTTTTTAATACTGTAAACTAAACTGCACTGTTTGTGCTGAATTTGTCCACCTTGCTGTGCTTGTTAAATAATATTTTGCTTCTGTTTTCACTGCTTCCAAAGTTTGATTTTGCAATTTTCACAGTTTGAAAAGTAATTGTTGCTACTTTTCACTGTTTGCAAAGCATCTTTTCTGTTTGTTCTATTTTCCCACCAAGCAGTATTTTAAACAGCCAATTTATTTGCTGTTTAAAACATTCTTTAGTGTTTTCTTGCTGTTTTGTACCTGTTTAAAACATTATTTAGTGTCTCACTGTTGTTTTCTGCTGTGTAAAACATTTTTTAGTATTTCCCACCTAAATTAGTGTAGCTAGTATCTGTAGCATAGTCCGGATACAAGTTTTCTGCATCTGGATCTCACTAAAGTGGCTGTTATATTCTGAGCACATTTTCCAAGCTGTCTTTGATGGAAAAGGGCCCTTCTGCACCACTGTGAAAGACGTGTGCTGATTGGAGCCTGTCTGGTGAAGGATGATTGGCCTAGGGCTTGCAGTAAGCACCCTCATTGGTTCTTTTGAGTTTTTTTTTTTTTAATTCTTTTAACATTTTTAGCTTCTGGTATTTAAGCCCTGCATTTGAGTGGGTTTCTACTTGTTTGGGGGTTGCACAGCACTGTGCACTGCTGCACAATTGTGCACCATAGCTAGACAGATAATTTCAACAATTTTTCCCTTAGATACAGCCATAGTACATTAGTGTAGTCCTCATCTTTAGTACATTTCTGATCTAAAAATATTGCTAGTGAGCTGTGACCTATTAAACCACTAAAAACCCGGCCAAAAATACCCATCTATAGAGCACCTCCTAGATCAGTCCTAAAAGCACCCCTTTGTGATAACAGTTCTTCAAACCTAGCATTATGGACAGTTGGAATAGCCCTGTTTCTCCTGCCAGCCTGGTTGACTTGGGTATCCGGAGGCAGTGTAGCAACTGCCTCATGTACACTGACAACCCTCTACTAATAACTCACTCTAGTACAGAGTGTGACAGATGTATCTACACCAAGAATCTTGAATACCCACTCTCTCACACTCAAAACAGTAACACAGAAGAGGTTGTCAACTCACCCACCACTACTCAAGCACACAGTACCACTAATCATACACAGAGTACCACTACTCAGGTACATAGTACCACTACTCAAGCACATAGTACCACTAATCATACACAAAGTACCACTACTCAGGCACATAGTACCATTACTCAAGCACACAGTACCACTAATCATACACAAAGTACCACTACTCAGGCACATAGTACCACTACTCAAGCACATAGTACCGCTACTCAATCACATAGTACACATCCAACACATAAATCAACATACAGAGAGGTTCTCTCAAAAAACTTACCAAAACACCAGAGACTTCCAAAACACAAGACTGCTACAACTAACACTGTTCCCACAGTACCTAAGACACATAGCAACACCATCATCTCAACTACCAAGCCCTTAAGGCGTAACACTGAAAAAATGAATTTTCTTGTCATTGGAGACTCCACAGTGAGACATATGGATGTCCCACTCACCAGGTTAGACAAGAAGAAAGTCAGAGTCAGCTACCTCTCAAGTGCCAGGATTCATCAGATCATGCGTGCAGGTCTCTTGACAACAAGTACCATAATGAATCCATCACAGTTCATGTTGGAGTGAACAACCTGAAACGTACCTCACTGAACTATATGAAGAAAGACATGATTGAGCTCTATGAGTGTGTGTCCCAGGCAGGTATGTCCCTAGCTTTGAGTAGCATATTACTATCACCTAGAATTATGCCACAGTACAAACAAAAAATGATCAATTTTAATAACTGGCATGTTTTTTGGTGTCATTCAAAGGGGATTCAGTTTCTGTCAGCCTGGGATGCCATGGTCGACGAACCTTGCTGTTTTGCCAGAGAGGGTTTGCATCTGATACCATTAGGCTTTCAGTTGCTGGCAAAGGCTCTTGACTCCCCCATAATGCCTTTTTTAGGCAAGGTCTCAAAAACAAAATTGCTGACGTGAAAATTGCCACTCATAAAAAAATAAGGGTTAAGCTGCTAAACGCTAGTAGCTTAAAACAAAAACTGCACACTCTGGAAGCACTTCTATTACTAGAAGATGTAGATGTCTGTACAGTCACAGACAGCTGGTTTAAGGCTTCAGAGAGTACCCTGGCCTTGCAAGGCTACAACGCCTTCCACACCTTCAGACTGCAAGACGAATGTGTGAGAACCAAAGGAGGCTGTGTTTCTATCTATATTAGAGATAAATTCAGCTCAGGACTAGTTAGACTGGACAACTCCATGGAGTTACTCCAAGTTTAGATTATTGTGTGTAAGAGCCCCATTCAAGTCATAGCTAGTTATAGTTCCCCCTAGATGAATCATGATATCCATGAGGCCTACCTGATGAAACTAGAGTCAATCCAAATATTGCCAAACACTCTGGTCATGGGGGTTTGCAATTATCCCACCATCAAATGTGAAACCTAATCTAGCCTTAACTCACTTGTGCAAAACTTCCTTGACTTTGTTAACTCAAATGCCCTGGAACAAATCGTTCAAACCCCAACAAGAGGAACAAATGTACTAGATCTGGTCTTCACTAACATGGCAATTGTTAGACCCTCATTATTTAAATATGATCACAAGTCAGTCGCCTTTGAACTGGCACTCCAGAACACAAAAAGGGTGAAGTCAGACTAGACAACTTCACCAAGGCAAACTATACCCTCCTAGGGGAAGGTATAAATGCATTCCAAGTCTCCACACCAGCTGGAAGTGGCAACTATGCCAAAGCTTATACTGAAGCCCTGTATAATCACTTGTATAAGCGTATAGACTTGGCTGTTCCAGAGAGAACGAAAGCCAGAGCTCCAAGCTCCTAACATCAACAAACTTTATAACAAATACAAAAAGTTGCTATCCCAGAAAACTAAGGTGAGGTCCCAATAATGGAAAAGCACCCTCCTCAGCCTAATAAGCCAACATGTCAAATCCTCTAAGGGTAACTTTAAGAAAAACCTAGCAATCACATCCAAGGATAACCATAAGGCCTTTTACAGCTCTGTATATAGCCTAAAAGGTAGGACCCAAGCATGTGCTGAACTAGTTACTAATGGTATCACACACACAGTGATCCCGCAGAGATAGCAAACCTGCTAGTGGACAGATTTGGTAAAAATTTCAATCCCCTATCCCCTCCAAACATATCACAAACCTTTCACTCAACCCCCTCTCCCACCCTACATATCCAAAGAGCATGTCATTAAAGCTTTGTCTAAGGCAAAAAAAACACAGCATTTATGGGACCAAATGGCATCCCAGGCTGTCTTCTAAACAAAACAAAACATGAATTAGCATGACCATTACGTACCCTATTCAATCATAGCCTATCAACAGGCTTTGTTCCTAAGGAATGGAGAACAGCAACAGTTATTTCCCTCCACAATGATGGCTTAACAACAGAACTGGTGAATTATAGACCCATAAGTCTGACCAGCCTCCTCTGTAAGACCATGGAACGTATCATCATGGACCTCATAAATAAAGACATAGGTGACCTGCAAACCCTGGATCTGACCCAAATTGGCTTTGTCAAGGGCAGAACCTGTCTGTTAAACCCGGTGGATTTTTTTCAAAAATGTGACCAGAGCCACTGACAAGGGCAAATCCATGCACACAGCATACCTCAACTAGGCAAAGGAATTTGACATAATCCTACACTTAGGCATTACCGATAACTCAGCAAACAATGTAAACCGCTTTATTGTAAGATGGATTGCCAAATGGCTCACAAACTAGTCACACACTATCAAAGTGGGAGACTTCACATCAACCAGCAGACTTGTCACCAGAAGGGTGCCACAAGGGTCAGTGCTGGGCCCCCTACTCTTTGGAATATACTTCTCAGACGTTCAGGCCCTCTAAGGGACTGTGGCTGGCCAAGTCCGTGGATGACTGCAAACTGGGTGCAATTATTGAACCCCCAAATGATGTCAGTATATGTCGCTCGTCTAGTCAGAATACAATAGACGAGACTTCATGGGTTCTGTTCAAGCATCTTTATTATGCATAAGAACATCAGGATTGAGGCTTAATAACTTTAACTTAGATAAACCTATAAACAAACTAGCTATTACATTCATACATGCTCACTCTTGGGCTGCACTCTGAAAATGGCACTGAAACTAGCATGTGCTGACTATTTATATGCATGTTCAGTCCTTGAAATGCTTCCAAAAGATACAGCATACATGCTCAATTCTAAAGTATACTTCTGGAGGGTCTTACACAGACCAATGACTGGTGTCTTAGTCACAGTCACAAACTGAATGCAAAGAAATGCATCATCATTCCTTCGGTAAAATCATCATTCCTGTCAGTAAAAACAATGTCCTTTCATACTATGAAATTAACAACAGTCGCTATGTAGCAATGACATGCGTAAGGGATCTGGGAGAACAAGTAGTTTGTGACCTTAAATTTGACCATCACATGTCTACTATAGTAAGGAAGACCTTCTATGTAGCACACTTGAGTAGCAAAGGTAATGCCTCTAGAGCAAAGATTTAACCCCTCTATACTCATCACCAATCAGGCCCATAATTGAGTATAATCCCCCCTTTTGGCATGTACCATACAAAGCACCTGCAGCAATTGGAGACACCTCAGAGGTTTCTAGCAAAGAAGATCAAGGGACTCCAGCATGTGCCTTACACAAATCAACTAAAGTCCCTGTTACTATGCTATGTATCGCATAGACTTCTTAGGGGAGACTTATGCCTGGCTTACAGAGCAATCTCTGACCCAAACCTAATGACTTTGCTGTACATCTGTAAATCAAATGGTACTAGAATTACCCATTGCAGGGAGCTAAATATGGCCTGCAACATGAATAGGACATGCTTGAGGGACAGATTTGTCTCCCAGCGACTGCTGCATCTTTGGAATAGGCTGCCAATTCATGTGAAGCAGAGCACCTCTATGACACTGTTCAAAAGGAACCTGGACAAGTGATTGGGGTACCATAAATTATTACTGGGGACAGCACCCATAACCCTCCTGGAAATGGGCAGTCAATACTAAATACAATCTTGGGTACTGAAACAAACTAAAAAACGAAGGCCAAAACAAACCAAGTGAAAAAAGAATCACTGGCAGGTGAAGTCCCAAGAAGCACAAAACACAAATGTAGTGCAAAACAGTAATTTAATATTGATAAAAACAGTAAAAAATCCGTAAGCGTTTTCATTAAGACAGTGTTAACTTCATCAGACAAAGTTTAAAATGCAGAACAACCATTTAAATACGTATATAATCAATCTGATTGGGCACAGGGAAAACTAGCTGAATTATTACTAAGAAAAAAAAATCACATTTAATTAATCCTTTGGTAACTGTTTTTCAACCAGGACCATGTTAGCTTAAAAACAGTATAAAAAGTAATGTTGATATGTTGAAAAAACATATTTTATATATATATATATATATATATATATATATATATATATATATATATATATATACACACATATAAGTCAATATGACTGAAGCAAAAGCATTCACTATCATTGTAAGAGTGCGCTCAGAAAGGAAAGTAGATTAAGGTTTTTTTTTTTTTTTTTTTTTTTTTTTATTCTGAGGAGCGGAAGTGTTTGAGGTAGGACCTAGATTTAAAAAAGAAATGTGGTACATGAGTTTCACTGTGGCTACTGAATTAATTGGTGGAACATAACAGATTTTACCTTCTGCTCAGAGTTCAAGCATTTCAGAAAGAAGTAAAATATATCATTTATATAATATCCAATTAGTAAAAACTAAAAGAGAGACCCACTAATGCTAGTGTCTTCATTGTCAAATACCTTAAACTTGTTGTACAGGAAGCCTGTGTTTCTAAAAATGAGCAAGTAATCCACTTACGCTGTACTGACAAGCTCAGAAAAAGGTGAGACATGGCATGTCTACAAATGGTAAGCGTAGACAGCTAGGAAGTGAAAATAAAAAGTTCTAGACATTTAGAAGTCAAATAGCAGAAACACCAGCATCTCCTTAAGGAGTCATTTGCATATGTTACACAGTGAGGATTCCAGCTTTGCTGGGTCTTTCTTATTGTTTTTACTAAACACTTTGTCTGTGTGACCTTTTTATCCCTTGATTTCATCATTATGAAATATACATTTTATTATCTTTGTAAAAATAAGCATTCCAAACAATGCTATGATCAGAGTAAGTACAACATGCTGCTCCTATGTAAGAGTTTGTATGAGAAATGTTTTGTTGATTTCATTAAAGTAAACAATTCAGTCCTTAAAAATATAAAAATATAAAGTAGGTTTTTATTTTTGTAAGGGGTCAGGGGGCAAACCTCTCTGCAACCCCATATCAATCTTACTTAAATATACAAATGGTATGATCACATAACACTGGTAATAATCTTAATGTCTGATTATCACCACACTGTGTTTTTGAAAAAATGTGCTTAAGAAAACACTATCAACTTTCAAAAAATAAACCTGATATCAATGAGACATGCATTTTTAAACCATAAATGCCCACAAAGAATGTGACCACATTAAAGCAATATGGCAGAATGAATGGAATTATACAGCTGTAGGAAAAAAAAAGTCTAGGTCAATAATTTCATTACAACCAAAACCATTTCTCTGAGTTTTTAGTAATTAGCAATAAAAGTGACGTTAGGGACATTTCTGCAGTGTATGGCACTGTGTGTTATGCTCACATTCAGTATGGCTAACAGCATTGCTTCTTTTAGATTTTTAAGTAGGCAGTGTGTTCACTCATATAAAAATTAACATTTGAGATGACTCATCTGTTTAGCTTCCTCAAAGTTAGCTATCAGAATCGCAGGTGACTTCTATACAACTGATAATACGTTTGCAGTCGATGGTTTCATTCATTTGATTATTTTATGAAATATAGAAATCTTAACAATACAGAAAAATACCATAGAAGACTCACACACAGATAAATAGTTTTGGTTCATAAGATCCAAGTTATCACTTGTAAACTCACAAACTTATACTTATACACACACACACACACACACACACACACACACACACACACACACACACACACATGCACAAACACTCATAGATGCATGCATACTTTATAGCAGTATAATTCATATTTTTTTCATATATTAAAATTAATTCTGGATGTCTTATTTCATAGTTAGATGTTATTAATAATAAGACATTTTCTAAAGGGGTTCAGGCACCTAGGCAGCGAGACATTTCCTTGTGGTACATTTGCTTGTGGACACATGGCTGAAGTGCCATTCGGCTGCAGAGAAATATGGCTGTTTGCAAATTCCCTGTAGGCAAAGAGAAGAAAGTGTTGCCATGCCCATAACTTCAATAACTGAATGCACAGGAGGAAAACAATATCCATGGTCCCCAAGGGAACATGAGACAGTAGGCAATATGGCAGGCATCAGCAGCAGGCTGGCCAGAGGGCATGTCAGTGGCAATAAAAATGAACTGCACAATGGACAGTACATTTATAATCGGTGTATATGAAACACTACCCCCTTCACAGTATCTAGGGAACAGTACTTAAAACACATACTGGAGCATAAATGTGACTACAGTAGCTTGCAGGATTTCCTCCATGCTATAGCACACTTCTACATGTTGTAGTTACATAAATATGTACTGTACACTGAGTACAACACTCATTACTTCTTCTGCCTCCATGTATTTGGTTATTAAAGCTGTGGGCATGGCAGTGTGTGCTTCTCTTTGTCCATAGGGAATTTGCAAACAGCCATATTTCTCTGCAGCTGAATGTCACTTCAGCCATTTGCTCACAGCCAAATGTACCACAGGGAAATGTCTCGCTGCCTAGGTATACATATTCTTTAATCCCAGTAATAGAAAATTTTGTGTTTTTTTATCAATTACTATGTTGGCTGTCAGTATCTCAAGTTACCTTGAATGTTTATTAATACATACAGTAAGTAATGTGACTAGTCTTAATTAATTACAGTCATGGATGTTTTAAAGGAATCATATATTGAATTTCAAAACTCATTTGCTTTATCATCACAATCTTAGATGTGAAAAGTAATTTGTTGCATCATGACTACTTAATAATAAATAATTATAATTTTACTATAATTTTTCTTTGATGAATGTATGAATAGAATAAAAACATTAAGATATTATTACCTTAAATATAAACTTCTGGTAAATGGGTAATAAACTATAAATCCAAATATTATTGTAGTTGAACAGATAAGTAATGTTATAAATTTATTTCATATTAGGAATATATAGCTCAATGTTGATTGGAAATAAAATCTCCTTTTCCATCAAAAAATTAAATTAAGGAAAAGGAATTTAGTAAGAGACAGAGTCTAGTTAGTATGTACTTATGAAGGAGAGAAGATGAGAGGGAGAAAAGTTAGAGGGAAGTGAATTTATCTTTCTTCTTTACTTTTATCATTATATAATGAAGCATCATATACAATATTCATTTATAATAACATTGTATAGATTTTTTGTTTTTATATGTATACACCTTACTAAAGTTTTAGAATGTCTTTATTAGTGAAATTATTTACTACAGAGCTCAGTTAGAGAGGTTCTCTTATCTTCTTAAGGGTTTGGCTTGAAAGGTAGTGTTGGTTAGCCTGATAAGATTTTTATTTATCTATTAGGTTAGGAATTTAGATAATTCCCTGTTTGTAATTAACATTTACTATTTGCAAAATATTTATTATATTTTTCTTGATCATTTCTTTTAATTTTAATTGGCCTGAAATAATTTCTTGCTCCTTTGTTATAACATTATTTTTGCTACATTTTATATTGTACTGATTATATTCTTTAAAAGTGGTAGTACGGAAATTATTAAATACATTCAATTTTATTCTAGTTATAGATGGATTTAATATTACAATCTTTAAATGTTAATGGTTTAAATAACCCAAGGAAAAAACACATTTAATGCATTATTTGAATGCTAACAAGGTTCAGGTATTTATTCTTCAAGAATTCTACATGAACCATGAGAACAAAAATGGAATCCAAGTAATTATATAATATTAGCTTAGTCCTCTTTTTAAACTAAAAGAAGGTGTGTCAATATGCTTTGGAAGAAAAATTTAGATCTTCCACTAATTATTTATAAATATGAAGATCAAGATGGCCTTTTGACATTTATAGTTCTAAAATTTAATACCAGGCTTTGGTCTTTATTTAATATCTGTTGGTTTCCAGGTATGGGACAAAGTCTTCCTAAAAAATTCAGACTTTATTCTAAATAATTAGAACAGTAATTTAATTATACGCAGTGATTTTAATTGCATTTTGGAGGCTCTTATACTAGTAATAAGAGAAAACTAAGATTAACATCTACTGCAAAAACTCATATAAAATGGAAAGAATCTAAATTTAAAAGATAACATTTAACATGAAAGACTCTAATTAATTACTTTTCTCCCATCAAGATTATAACTATGGCACACAGAGTAGGAGATATAAAATTCTAGTTTCACAAGATTTAGCTTCTAAGGTATTTAATTTTGATATTATTCTTTGTCCTATTTCTGATCATGACACCCTTATCTTAAAACTTCAAACTTTAATACTATCACTTATTAACTAGAATTCCAGCTTATATAAGTAACCTTAAAGAGTTTAAATCTTGGTAATCTCTTAATTATTTGTTTTAGATTCCAATAATACACCTAATGTTAATATAGTCATGATTTGGGATACATTAAAAGCTTATATTTTAGTAAAATTTTAACTGGGTAAAAAAAAAATTAAAGAATGGGATTGATTCTGAATTACAAACTATCCAGTCACAATTATTACTAGCCAAAATAAAATTTTCTAAAGATAACAGATCCATCATTAAAGAAATTGAAACAGTAAATAAACCACATCATGACATATTATCCCATAAAACAAATTTAGCTCTAGAAAGATTAAAATTATCTTTTTTCTCATCTTCACCTAAATATATGCATAATTTATCAAAAAGATTTAAACTAATATCAAAAGTTAATAATATTTTAGAAGTCAGACATGAAGGAAAAATGCCACTGATATTGGAGACATTCTTGATGCATTTAGATTTCATTATACATCCCAAAATCATAACTTCAATTCAGATACTAAAGACTCTATACTAAATCTTAACTGTCTTAGTATTAAGAAAATTTCTCCAAATTTAAAAGTTGATTTCCATAAACAAATTTCATATAAAAAGATGGTGGATTAAATCAAAAACTCAGACTCTAATAAATCCCTAGGTATTGATGGAATAATAACTGAAATCTATAAAGTTTTTTTCTCCTTTTGTTTTATCACTTTTTCATAAAATTTTAATGGAAATTCAATCTCAGGAAAAAATCCATCATTCTTTGAAATACTGTTTTATAACTCCCATAGTGAAAGAAAATAAAAACATTGCAAATATGTTCATCTTAAAGACCTACTCCACTGCTAAATAATGGTTATACCATATTTATGTCCATTATCACTGATCGATTATGAAAAACTTTAACCCAAATAATTTATTCTGATCAAACATGTTCCATATATCAAAGACAAGCTCATGATAAAATTAAATCAATATTAATTCTTATAGATATATGTAAATAAAATACATGAAGAAACTTTATTAATTAGCTTAGATACTGAGAAAGCTTTTGATTCTTTAAGTTTGAGCTACTTATTTGAAATTTTATTACTTTTTGATTTTCCTAAAAGTTTTATTTCACTTTTGAAATATCTATATAAAGATAGGTATTTTCCACAATTCTATTTGATCTAGCCATTGAAATATTTGCTGTTTTAGTTTGATCAAATCCAAACATTATTGGAATTGATATTTTTAAACAAATTTCCTCCAACATTATGTTATTTTAGGATGTCATTTTATTAATATTTTTAAATTCAAAAATTACTCTCAATAAACTAGAAACAACAGTCAATTTCAATATATTTCTGGTCTTCATTTTTAACCAATCTAAATCCAAATTCTTAATATTAAATAAAAAATCTTAAAAATCATATTATTGATAAACAAGTCTGTTATCTTGAATACTTGGGTATTGCACTTAAGTTTTCCATAGACTAAATAGTGTCAATTATGATAAGATGTTTTATAGTAATATTGATATCTCCAAATGGAATAATCTTATTATTTCCTTTGAGGGTAGACTTCAACCAATACAACAATTTTACCGAAAATGTTATATATAGTTCAAGCTCTATTTTGCTTAATAAACATCATATTAGTGAACTAAATAAAATTCTGTTAAAATTCCTTTGGTTTCCTAACAAACCTAGAACAGCTTTTCTTCATCATATTAGAATGTGTGATCTAGGGGAATCAATATTCCAGATACTGACACTTATGTCAAAGCATCAATCTTTAAAATTATTTTAATTTGAGTTGATTATAATTGTAATTATAACTGGAAATATTTACATTTGTCTCTTCTAAGTAATATCATATTAGGTAATTAATTAATCAAGTATTTTCTGTAACTATCTTTGTAATTTCTTTCAATATAACATCCCATCTCCTGCAAACTCTAGTTAAGTATTATTCTAAAAACTTTTAAGAATATAATCCTTTCTAATTTACACATCAAGAGTTGGTTTGTATCCATGATTCCTTTTAATATCACCAATTTTTTTCTAATAAATTATATAATCGTATTTTCATTAATTGGGAATCTATGAATTTTATTTGTTGGCAACAATGCTTCAAAGATTTGAAAGTTAAAGATTCTCAACAACTTGTTTTATGACTGTCGTTCTTTAAAATTATTTTGGCATAATATAAATATTTTTTGACAGCTTTATATTCAGATAATTTTACTTTATCCAAGTATTTGATTTTATTTAATATTTATGATACTTGAAATTTGAAATGTGACAATCACTTTCTTTTATGGATCATCCTTGCAATTACAAGGAAATGTATTACTGAAGAATGGAGACCCACAAAGAAACCATCTTTTAAAGGTGTTTTGTCTCTGTTGAAGGAAATAGCTGTCAAAGAGTCTAAAGTAAAAGAACAAAGAATTCATTCCAAATTATTTACAAATAATCCTAGGTTGAAAGTGACAAATCTTATTAACTTCTTTCAAAAGAATCTTTTATCAGATGACAAAAAAAATTAAAACTGAAAATGATAAACAACAGAAGGAGTAATCTATTAAAGGAACATTTCTAATTCTGATTTTAGATCTCAGGCCTTTGTATATATTGTATAGAGTTTGTTTTGTTTTTTCTTTGTAATGTTATTATTCCATTATCATTATTGTCTATTATATTTATTAAACATTGTTTATTTGGAAATGAGCAATAATATTTTTTTGGAGAAAAAAAAAGAATAGCAAGTAGCATATGCAATTTATAGGTGTCAACATATCTTTTAGATTTAGGCACTACAGTTATCATGGATCAGCATTTCATTTGCTGAATATAGTTGGCCACATCTTTTTTGGCTAGTGATCTACTTTGAGGTATTATTTCTTTAAGTGTAATATGTGTGGCGGCAGCAGTGTTTTAGTCTTATGCATAGCATAAAAATAGCTACGAATTTGTCATGCTGTAGGATTATGATTTTGATAGCATGAGGTAATGTAACAAATCAAGCTGTTTGCAATACAACAGCAGAAGTGGGGGAATGTAATGCAAAGTATCAATGCATTTAGCTAACCACACCTTTTTGGACACTGGTTTGTTAGAGAAATTATTTTCTGCAAGTTCAACATTTCTACAGGCAACACTGTTTCAGTCTTATGTACAGCACAGGCAATTACTAGTTTGTCATGCTCAAGGACTATAGTTTGGATGACATGTTGTTATTCTACAATGTAACAATCAAGGATGTGATACACAAAGACATTTGTGCCTCACTTAAAAAAATGAAAACTTTCAACTAGAAATTCAGTAACAAACGAAACAGTTTCTTCATTGCTGCAAACACTGGTGAATAGCAAAAAAGTTTGCATATTTGTTAAAAAAGTCTTTGAAGCAAAAAGTGTTATCTGACACCTTATGGCTTACAATAATAACTATCACATCTCAGGAAGCATGTGGGAGAGAGCAGGGTCTGTCAGTACATGATGGACTACAAATAGCCTTAGAAAAACCCACAATTTACTTTTTTGAGGATTTATAACTACTATGAAGAGGTTACAATGATTTTAAGTGTAATCCAAATTAGAGTAATTCAGGCAAAATGTAGTTAGGATCTAGAATCTGGGGAAAATAACTGGGATTTAAAGTTCTGCTATTCTATTTACATGGAAATAAAAATTCACCTCATTTTCCTATGCCTAGAAAGACTCAGAAAGGGAACTTGAAATGGATTCTGGAAACAAAAAATCTAAGAAGGAAAATAATACCACATTTTGCCTCATGATGGCCTTTTTTGCGTAAAAAATATATTAGAATATAACAATTAGAAAATAAGGTGATTTTGTGCATTAAAACAACTAAAAACACAAAGTTAAAATGAACAAGACGTGGATTTTTGATTTCCAGGGTGGAGCTTTCTTTTAAAAGTGTAGTCTTTTGTTCTATTGAACTTCTTCTGGGATGAGTTGTTTAGATACTCCATGATGAGCAAAGAAACTGGCTCAGTGCTCATCAAGTTTTGTACCTCTGACCTTGTGATGAAGTTGGTGCACTATGTCTTCACAAAATCAACTACATTTTCTATGTATTTCTGGTAATGAAAAGCAAAATTGTATTACTACATTCAGACTACCATCTGCCACTCCTAGATTGTTTTTAATTCTAGGACTGTCTTAAATACTTAGTGATTTATGGTCTGTTGCAAGAGTGAAAGAGTAATCTTTCAAATATAAGTGGAAACATCACATATGCAAATTATAGCTAAAGCTATTTTGACAGTCTGAGAATATCTCTTCTTAACATCGATAAACTGACAAATTCAGGAATAATATTTTAGCTGTGGGGATTATATGAACATTTTTTCTGATTATACCGATGTTAGCCTGGTACAATTCAAAATTCTGACTTTGTCAGGATAATTTGGCTTGTGCTGTTTGATAGCAGGTAAGAACTAAGGTATATAACAAGTGCAAAACTCAGTAATATTGATGACTTCCAGCTGCTTATGTGTCTGTTTAAGCTCCAATATGAAATTAGAAACAGGCTAGCATTTTGAACAATACACTTGGGTTAACACATTTTCAATAATTAATTATTTAATTTGACAGTGCTTTCAGTGAGTTTAGAGTGTTCTTGTAACAAGTGATTTGAACATGTATCAGTGAAAATAGAAAACAGTTTTATAATTTCTAAATGAGCCATTTTGTGGTACATTAAGTAAGACTTGCTGATATGTTTAAATACAAAGAATTCTGCAAATGACCTGTCAGAAAGTTGATAAAAAGTACCTCACAAACTAAGAAGTTCCATTAAGTTATTGCAATATACAATAATCTTTGCAATGGGTAAGGGCAAGGGGGTTAGAAATAGTGCTTCCACAGTTTAAAAACTAATGGCATTATAGCTTCAGAGTCAATGCAGAATCAAGAATACCATGCACAATTACAGTTATGGTAGATGTTTCTCTGCAGACTGTTGCACAGTAAAAATAAGACCACTAATATTGTGAGTCTGCAATGCTTGAACTGTCGATTGTTGACTGATGTATTTTATCAATATTATATTTTGCACAATGACTTACAACTGGTCTGGCAAAAAAGGCCCCTCCTATATAATATACCATGAAGAATATATCAGTCAGCAGTATCTAACCCTGTATGTATGATTTAAAATTCAGTGACTCGTCACATTTTAATAATTCCAGTTCCCCTGATGCTGCATTTAACATCATTTGTAAAATCCTTATTAACCTGCAAACATTATACTTTTCCATCAGAGCTCTGGATGACTAAAGAACGTATGCAGTTGTACCAGGCTAAAACAGAAACTAAATAACTGTCAAACATTTAGCAATATATTCTGTTACACGATGCAGCTAAGAAAACTATCTGCCATACAAAGGCTAACTTCTACTGGGGCAAACAAACAAAAGTCCTTTTTGATCCTAAAAGTTTCTTGAATGAACAAAATCATGTGATGTATCAAAACACATATGACCTAGTCTCAAATCTACAACCAAACACTATCCTGGCATCCACCAACTCACACCAACATAATGTCTGGGTCCATAACAAATACTTGAACCTTATATTCTACCCATCTAAGAAAAATTATGCTTAAAGAAAAAGATGAAATATTACAGTCACTTACTAACTGTGGAAGTCCTGGAAGATCAATATATACTGCTTATTCATCAACTCTCTTTGACCTTCCTTTAACAATTCAATCCTTCCCTAAACCCTCACAAAACGGTATTACTAGTCTAGTACTTAAAATGAGTTTATTATGCATCACACTACAGACATATTTCAAGTCCGTTTCTACCAAGTTTTTATTTTTGGATTTTTTTGATATTTCAAAATATCTTCACCTTACGAAACTACTTGAGAAAGCAAATCTATGCACTGATCAGTGACTTCACATGGAAGTTCAACATCCTTCCCCAAACCATGGCTTCATTAAAGGCTGCAGCACATTTACTGCTGTACTCACCTTCACAAAGGCCATTCTTGCAGCTGGCAGCCAAGGGATTCTCAATAAAGTCCTCTTCATTCATTATCATCATCATCAGCCCCCTTTTTTCCATTTTTTCTACATGGGGTAGGGATATCATGTTAAGTGTCACCAACTCTCTCGATTCAATGCCGCACTCCTTCCTTCTTCAACACTCATGCCTGACTGTCGCAGATCTTCTTTCACACAATCCATCTACCTCTTTGCTGGATGTCCTCACTTCCTCTTACCTTCCTCCTGTCTGTCCCAAATCTTCCTCACCAGATTGTCTTCTGCTTTTCTACATATGCACCCAGACCGCCGTAATATGTTATCTTTGATCTTTTCTGCAACTGGAGCTACTTCTGCTCTTATGTCCTCATTTCTTCATTTATTCCACAGTGTGCATCCTACCACCTTTCTCAGGCACTTCATTTCCATCAACTTCTAGCTTCTTCAACTGCCTTTACTGCCCCAGTTTCTGCACCATACAGTAGTAGTGCTTGCACCACTGTCTTGTACACCTTACATTTCAGCTTCTTTGGCATTCTTCTGTCATAGACTACAACTGATACTCTATGCCAGTTGGCTGCAGCCCCTCTGATTCTAGCTTTGACCTCTTCATTCAGACTACCCTTTTCCTCAACTACCCCTCCCAGATACTTGAAGCTGTTTACCTGTTCCACTGTCTTCCCTTCTATCTCTGTTGTTAGCTTCTTCTGACTTCCCCAATTTTCTGCCATTACCACAATTTTATCTGTGCTTAGATTCACCCCATGTGCTTTCAAATTAGCATTCCAGTCTCCTATCCTTTGCTGAAGTTCTAGCTCAGCGTCTGCCTCTACTGCCACATCATCTGCATACAGCAGCTTTGTTGATCTGTCCCTTCCAACCTGTTTGGTAATGTAGTCCATCACCAGTATGAACAGCAGGGGGCTCAGAGATAAACTCTCATGTACATCCACTCCCACTGGGAACCCCTCTGTGAGGCCAAACACTGTTCGTCCTTGAGTCATTGGGTCCTTGTACACAGACTGCACTAATTCTACCAATGTTTCTGGGACTTCAAACCACCGCAGTACTGTCCAAATCAGCTTTCTTGGGTCCAAGTCATATGCTTTATCCAAGTCTAGGAATGGCCAGTTGGACTCTCCCCTCATCTCTAGCGTCTTCTCAAGTATCTGTCTCAATGCAAACATCGGGTCAATTGTGCTGCATCCTAATCTGAATCCAAACTGCTCATCTCCCATGTTACATTCTACTACTCTGCGTATCCATTTATCAATCACCCTCTCCAGAACTTTCATGCAATGTTATAGGACTTTGATGCCTTTGTACTGCTGACAGTTGTGGATGTCCCCTTTGTTCTTGTACACTTGTATGAGTATGCTTATTCTTCAGTCATCTGGGATATGCCTTTCTCTCTACACTACTATTAGTACCCTCAGGAGCCATTTCTCCCCTATCTCAGTCATCATCTTTATCATATCTGCTGTGCCTCATCTGAGCCAGCTGCTTTCCCTGACTTCATCTTCCTTAGTACTGTTCTTACTTCTTCTAGGGTGGACTACTCTTCTTCTCTCATTGTAGGCTTTTTCTGGGCAGTACAGCTTCTGTGGGGATTTCTTCATTCAGAAGCTGCTGGAAATAATACTTCCATCTGCCTTTGATGTCCTCTGGACTGGTGAGCAGGTTGCTGCTGGCATCCCTTATGAAGGGTGGCTGACTATCTTCTTTATCTTTCTTTCTTTGCCTTGCAACCTCTTCACTAACCTATTGAAAGGAGTGGCTTTTGTAAACTGCTCTATACTCCTTTAAACTCAATGTTGTTGTTTTAGAAACAAGACAGTGTACTGGCTATAAAGCTACCTAATACATAGATCCTTTCAAGTAGAATTATGAAACTTCTATTCCACTGCCCATAATGAATATTCAGCATGACCCTAGCCTCCATACATGGCCTCCTACCCTTTTCACTTTTAACAAATCACTTCCTCTACCTAATCAAAACATCTAAATTCCTCAAGTAGGGTGAGGTACTGTCAGTTTTCAAACCACCCTGACTTCCTATCTTTCTGCATCAACAACTCAACTACTCTATTTACTTCTTTAAGTATATAGGCCTTAAATCTGACCCTTTCCTATCCTTAACTTTTCACATCAATCTACTGAAATTTAAAATCAGTAAGGCAATTTAAGATTTGTCATCACATATCTAGTTTCTTTTCTCAAGAAACAAACCACTAAGGGTTCCCATGTGCAAAATTCTTTAAAATTTAAAATCAGTTCTTTAGAAGATAAACTGTTAAAATATAAAAAAATATAACTGGGCAACATGTATTTCTATGAAAATATGAAGAGTCAATAGATCCCTAAAGGACTGAGATTATGGAAATTTCCCAGTGGTATGGAACCTAATAGCTGGATCTATTTGATTGTACTGGTTGCAAAATCCTTGAAGATACTTATTAGGCTAAACAGCATAATAGTGGATGGATTGCAAAAGGAAACCAAGGAGCTTAACAATTCTATAAAAGAAGACTTGATATTTGACAGTTATAGTTGTGGTTATACCACAGCCTTTCAAAAGGTTGTTGTTGTTTGTCTTTTCAGCTTTTCACGGTTAGAGGTTGCCACAGTGGAACTCCGGTCCGCTAATGATTGGCAGTAGATTTTTATGGTGCCGAGTTGCCAGCCGATGCCCAACCTTCAGTGAAGGCATGCCCATTCACGCATGTCTTTCAGAGGCCACTCAACCGCGGGGAGGACATGCAGACTCCACACAGAAGTCGCTCCAGCCGAGAATCGAATAGGAGAACTTCTTGCTGTGAGGCAACAACGCTACCACTGTACCACAGCAGCTTCCATAGCCTTTCAAATGGAAGATATGACTATTATGGACATTAGGGTACAGAAAGAAAACAAACTGATAAGAGACAAGATGGAATATTTGGAGAAAAAGGCTTACGCAAAAATAGATTTTAAGAATTTGACTGACAAATCAGTTAATTCAAGGGACACAATAGCTAGTGAATCAGTGGATGATATAACATGGATCTCAAACAAAAAAGGTCAACTTTTTTTGTGAAAACTCCCTTTACATCATTCAGAGAGACAGAGAAAATCAAAGACAAACTGATGAACAGTTACAACAAGAAAGGAGGCCATTACAATTATGACAACTATTACAAGAAGACCAAACAGGGGTAGGGGTTATAAGTGACAGATGCCCCCAAACAAGGTAATTCTGATTTTAATGGGTTTAAAATGTATAATTATACTTCCTTTATGGTGACAGACATTCACAACAGTTTGTTTAAAAAGGTTTTCTCATTCTACGCACAAGACATACAGACATTGCACAACTGTTCATTTCTCTTAAATTATTCACATGGAAAATGAATTTAGATTTGCTGTTTAAAAATGAAGATACTGAAAACAGTGCCTGTATCATTATATTTAAAAGGAGAAGTGTGTTTAATCTACCACTTTATCCAAGGGTATCCTTTGAAAAACTTTGTGAATGTGATACTGGGAAGAACTGGGATAAAAACAAATTATACAAATGTTCTAACTTAACAACAAATGAGAGGAGTTTTCCAATTGATTTATCTCATGATAAATCTTTAAGAATTATGAAACCAGAAAAAAGGATGGGCATGGTAATGATGGACTTGATAAATTATTATGACAAAATGTTGACTAACAAGGATACTTATATTAAAGCTTCAAAAAGTAAAATTAACATCAGTTATTCTAAAATTAATTATTACTTAAATGAATTCTAACTAAAACTGAATACAACTTTTTGCCAGTATAATTTCTGAGAATAACAACTATTTTAGGGATTCCAAAAGTAAATAGATCTAATTAACCCACCCCTTTATCCTGTTGTGACAGCATCAGGATCTATTGCAGAACCATTTACAAAATAACAGTGATTATAATATTAACACCATTAACTAATTAGCTCACTATTTTTAAACTATTCAATTTAAAGCACATTTAAAATATATTATGAAAGTACATATGTGCTTAAAGCATATTTTTGGGAAAGTACATTTTCTTAAATATATATTTTAATGATATATTACACCTAGATTGTTAGACTATAACACACACATGTTTATTACAATATTTTAATCCAGATTACCTTATTTTACTTCACTTTATTATTTTTGTACATTTTTTTGAATGTTTATCCCTTTAATTCTTTAGCTTGTACAGGGCAGTCAGCTTTTCTTGGTTGGGTAATATGATAAATACATTTAAAATGTGGGTGTGCTACCATTTTGTTACTTTCTGATGAAGTTCATGCCAATATAAAGGATGAAAGTGCTCCTGAGGGTCGCTCATACCTCTCAACCTCTCAGTCTAAGAAATTTGGAGAAAGACTGACAAAATGGGTGGACAAAGGCCCAAAAATAGGGACATATTTTAAATATATATTACCCTTATAAGCTTAGACAGTTGCTAGAGTAACAGGATTTATTTTTAACATACATATTCTGAAGCATTTGAAGTCTGAAACTCAAATGTATGTAATTTATTTAGTGACTTCAATATACAGTAATTTTGGTTTGCTAAGTAAAGGAGTATCCTGTTCTCACAGTTTAAATGTAGTCTGGTCCTCTTAGCCAATGCTTCTAAGTAACAAAAAATGGTTTAACCTACAGACACTATCAAAGCACACATGTACGTTCATTTTCTTTTCCGCTCCCTATGAGGGCCACTGAACATCCCTCTGCAGGGTCTAGTGTTTCCCTGTCACTAAGAGATCTGCCCTGCTCTTTCTTACCATGGTTGATAAAAGCAATTAGCCATTATACCTGTCCACAAATGTCATTAAGACAATACCTCAACAATGACAAGCCATTTATGTCTGCATGTCAGCAACTATACCATTCCTCATTGGCTATTCAGCTCACTTATCACATCTGAGCACACCATCTCTGTCTCTCTCTTATGACCCAAACTATGGCACTTCATATCTCTAAAAACTTAGAGAATTTAAATTTAAACACAACAATCACCTGACTACCAGTGCAGCGTGCACCTACTTCCAGCATAAACTACTAACCTGAACAATTTCTTCCAAACCTGCAATTACTTGCTGTTATCTCACTCTCTGCACTACTAGCATGGTTCTACCTATCAATAAACAAGATTGTAAAGCACTTCAAACAGTATGCATAATGTAAACACCACTATTACTAATACCACTAACAAATAATCAACCCTTACATCAGTGAATCCTTCACTTAAAAGACTGCTGGTTTACTCCACTGATTATTTGTAACCTGGGTTTGTTTTTTGAAATGGGCCTCTGTGCATCAGTCCAGTCTCCTAATCAACAAACTTCATTTAGTACATAAATAAAATATTTTAATTCTGACATAAGATACTATTTGACATCTAGGTAGGAATCGATTAAATCGAAGACAGCACCTAATGGATCTCAAGAGACCTGCCATGGAGATCAGAAGATATGGAGGTTGGCAGGAGAGTATTCTGGGTTAGTGAGACTAACCCACTCCTTAACCCCTGACTCTCAACCAAGGGTATAGAGAAAAATACTCCTTATACTCTACCGAGTACATTTTTTTTCAGAACATCACGTCAACATGGAGTTTTTCAGATCATAATATGTCAACAACTATCTAAGTGAATGCCTTTAACAAGTGTAATATTGCTAAGCTAAAAAATATTTTAACAGTTTTAAGGGGAGCAGCTGAAAATGCTACTTGCATTTATTTCATGACTGGGGGGGCAGCATTTTGGGAGATGTGTCTATTTTTAAGTGCCAGGTGTCGGGGGGGGGGTAGAACTAAGAGTTTGTGAGTACAAAATAGAATTTGCTTGCTACACCCCTGCTCTCAACTCTCTAAGGAGTAAATGGGCTATATAAGCCCTTACAACTAGGGAATGAATAAGCCACTGGGATCTTGTCTGGGCTGGAAGATGCCTGGTTCCCACTCTGAGACCAGTACAAATAGTTTAGTGAGGCAATGATAAAGGAGCCAGTATGTAAGGCCCAGGATGCAGTAAAGAATGAAAAGTGCAGATCAATTAATGATAAAGGGCAGTAAGTAGGCAATATGCACATATAAATGCTTACAAATATCACAGTACAGAGAAGCATGCATGTAATTATAGCTAAAACAGTAAAGCATAAAAAATCTTTACACTTACTATACTGGTTCAAAAATAAAACAGGGAAAATATATCTATATGTTAAATGTATAAAAAGATACACAAGGAATGAAAGTCTGTAAGAACAAGTGACTCAACCATGAAATAGCCTGTCGCCTTGGATGGTGTCAAAGCATAACTGCTTCAGGAATTGTTAGAACATTGATAAGGATGAATATGTAAATAGGCATTAATAGTAAGGTGATGGCCATGGGATGAAATAGATGCGAAGCAGCATTTGGGTTAAACATTCTAAAACCAAATATGCATTGCATGCTAATGCAGTTATTTAGCTACATAATCTACAGTCTGTTAAAAATAATGTCTACTTATTTTTCAGTATTTCATTCAGAATAGAACATGGCCAATAGGGGACTATTTTGTTGTCAGGATGATTAGCTGTGTCGGACTACAAAACCAGATTTGCTTATGGGTGGAGTCATCCATGTTAAAGTGACAATCCCGTAAGCAGAGGCTCTCAGAGGTGTATTTTTAAACAATGCAGCCATAAGGTTTCTTCTATTAAAGCATGAATTTTTGCTGGTAGCTGTAGGTATCTGCCAGTTTAGTGAATTATAACCAACTGGGGAGATTTGTAAGTTTAGCTGAAAAGGTTAAGACTAAGAGCTAATAGCAGGCTGTATCCTGTCTCAGGATTTGAGCCCTTCAATCCACATTTACTTGCTGTGAGACTATGAACAAATTAACTAACCAGACAATACTCCTGGGTCACCCCTGAAGAGAGGCAATTGTGTCTAGTCAGATTACTCAATAAACTAATTATTAAAATGGGATGCCATAACTATTCTCTACATCACTTCAACAGATGCCAAGAACCTTTTAAATTAGATTTTCTAGGACAGCAGTAGCTGTCTTTTGTGAGATGTATCCTGGCATGATGACTACACTATGGATGTGGCACTTGAGCCATTTCTCAGAAAAGCATGCTTAAAATATCTGAACCATACAGCAGGGTAAAGACAACTGAATGTTTCTTTCTTGGTGGCATAGAGGACAGGTGACTAGTGACCTGAGCTGTATTAGTGTCTTGGGTACTAGTGGAGCTGGTCAGATGGGAAAGTAGTGCCAATTGTTGACATACTTATTCTGAGAGTGAGGCAGGGATTATTACCAGCAGTCTGTATCCCCTCCACTGTAGGGGGCAATGCACCGACTGTATGTGCCATAGAAGTTGGCATAGATGGATGACAAATATAATTGAAGGATGTAATTGACATCCATTCAGTTAGAGATAGCAAAAATATTCACAACAAGGGCATGCAGATGGTGTCACATGAGGGCATAATAACCAGAAAAGCAAAGCGACATAAAAAAAAAATGAATTACCAAATAAACATTGTATAGATAGACTACACAAAAATTAAAACTAAAAGGTTTTTAATTAGGTTAAGTGCTTTTGTTCCTCGCCGGGAACATCATCAGAGCAATGATACATATATACGTATACATATATACATATGTCCTACACTTTATATAACTTTTCTTAGTGACCATGTGACCTAAAATCATGTGGCTTATACATCATTTAATTGCTTACTAATAAAACAGAACAACAAGAATCATCCAACTATAATATCACATGCATTACCACAATTCATAGGCCATATAAAGAAAAACTTTTTTTTAAAAATTACTACCCATTTAGCAGATTTTATCACCATAAATACTATTAACAGATATAAAATCATTCAATCCTGGGAATTTAGTTGTATTTAAAATTTTCTGCCAATAATATTCCCTGGCTTCTAGTTTAATTTTCCAGTCAACCCCATTTTCAAAGTGTGCGAGTTTTTCTAATATGAAAAGCATTTTTTTTAATTGCTTACATTGCTGTGAATGCCTAAATAATATCGCCTTTTTAAAGGCATAAACATGCTTATATATTCTTGTTCTCAAAGCAAATTCAGTTTTGTTTATGCAAAAACCAGTACAGGTTAAACAGGTGGCTAAATATTCCACCCCAACAATATGGCAATTGCATCTCCCTTCACATGTCAATACCCTTGTAAATGAAGAGATAGTAACATTAACACTATCTAAAAAGCATTGAGAATATCTTCCACATTTACTCATTCTCTTCAGTGCTATAAAAGAGTTGGGGTATTTTTATTTTGATATTCCAATATTTATTTTATTTCTTTTCTTCGTTTGTAAACAAATACACGCTCATTACCAACTTTGTTAATTTCATCTGTCGAACCAAAAGAGTTGCCCTATTTTTGGACATTGCCATCTTAATATGGCTTGTAAATTCTCTGAAAAGAAGAACCTTTGCATTACAATAAATGACACCACACTGCTGATTATTTGTTTCAAGAAAGGCCTTATTGAGGTATCTTAACAAAGGAGCATAATTGGTATTTCTGTCATTCTTAACCTCTTTTATCACATCACTTAATACTTGGTCAGAATATCCTCTCTCCTTAAACATATCTTATATGTTCTCACATTCTATTTAAAAATGACCATCCTGTGAGATAATATGTAAGACTGCGGTTCATCTGAAATAGACTCCCTATTCACGTAAGACAGAGCTCCTCACTGACCCTATTTAAATGCCACCTAGGCAATTGTATGGGAGAATGCAAATTTGCCCCTGGGGTGGCACCTGTGTCCCTCATGGACAGGGGTATTCAGTGTTGATCTAGGACCTGCTCTGTGCATAAATTCATTCTGCAAACTACCCAAAAAGAACAAAGGGGGATACTTGGCATTAACATGGCTAGGCTTTAAAGGCTCTAGGGCTGCTAGCCTAGTAGCCTCCTATGAACCTATGATAATCTTACTGCCTTCCCCTTCACTACACTGGATGGCTACTGGTAGAATACCAATAACTACTGAAAAAGTTTATTTTTTCTACATACATATGTGTGTGTGTGTGTGTGTATATATATATATATATATATATATATATATATATATATATATATATATATATATATATATATGATTCAAATATGCTTGTAACTAGACTTTTAAAAATTTGAACATCCAAAAAATTAACATCTGTATTTGTTTCAGTAGTGAATTAAAAAAAAATCTGCAGAATTATTAATATGGTCAAAAATAAATCATATTATTGCTTTGTACCAGCCCAGGATAAAAAAATATCATCCAGGTATCTGTAATATAAAGCTACCTTAACCCAGTAATCATTTTCAAATACACGTTTAATCTCCCACCACCAAATCACTATTTTAGCAAAGACTGATGCTGAGGGGGCTCCCACAGCCACTCCTTTCACTTATTAATAACATTCTTCTTCAAAAAACACAAAATTATTTTTCAATACGGTATCTATGCATTTCCCCCAAATCATAATATCAGCATGTAATAAATCCTTGGTAGTAGTTAATGTCTCATAAAACCATGGCATGCCCTCATCATGAGGAATTACTAGAAATAAGTCCTTAACATCGATGGTGGCCATAATAAGCATGGTTGTACTCGCATTAGACAACTTAACCCAAACAAAATCCACAGATCTCTTAAAACATGTTGCTTCTCAGAAAAAATTCTTAAGTTTGTGGTACACAAATTTGGCTAAGTTCAATCTTTGAACCACCAGAGACCACAACTGGTCTAAGTGGTGAGATGAACATGTCCTTATGAATTTTCAATATTCCGAAAACTAATGAGATCACTGAGATCTTAACAGTAAGATAAAATAGTTCCTCAGGCAACTCATATTCTACATACATATCATTAATCAATACTGTTAAAAGCTATATAAATTTAATTTCTAGAAACAGGCATAAAGTAGGAACCATCATTGAAAAAAAAAAAAGAATGCATAATTTTTACAGCATAATCAAAACTATTCATTACAACAATGCCAGCTCCTTATCATGTTTCATTATGCTAATAGTTTTATCACTGGGTAATACCTTTACTATTTTTTTTCAGTATATGTATAGTTGTAAAACTTGTTACCTCTGTATTTGAATAAAATGGTTCTAATATCTTGTTTGCACTTTTGTTTGTACATTTAAATAGGCGGTACAAGACAGAGGTGGTTAATGTGCTGCTTCTTTTTAAGATACTGTCTTCAATCCTACCATATTTTTGAATACAAAACACCAAAAGTTTAATTTTCTATTGGGTAGTTTTAATTCAGTAATAACTTCCACAAAATCCAGTTTCCCTTAGGAACCAAAATTATAACCTTTAAAAATAGACACATCATCATTCAAAATTTGGCTACAGGTGTACATTTTTAGTCCTTATATATCAGTGACAGTACCTGAAATATCACTACTCGGTGTCAATCCTTGCTCTTACCTCTATTGTCATTCTTCTTGTGACTGTAAATGCCCTTTTTCTGATTGTAATTCCAATGGTAATAATCCTGATCTCCTCTAAACCAAGACGCTATCCTCCAAAAAAAGGATGGCAATCTGGTGGTCCCCCTGCCATAAACAAACTGTACAACAGAAGGAAGAAACTGTTGCAAAAGAGAGTAAAATCCCATGAGTGGAGGAGCTCCCTGGTCAGCCTCAGTAAGAAGCTGAAATCCCTTATAAGATCCTTCAAATCTAGCTACAAAAACAAAATTGCCACTAATTCCAGGGGCAACCACAAAGCATTCTATAGCTATGTCAAGAATCTCGATGGCAACACCCAGATCTGCTCTGAGTTACAGCACAAAGGCACGAACATTTCAGAACCAACTAATATTGCCAACATCCTGGCAGATAGGTTCACTGCTAACTTTACCCCCCCCCCCCGTCCGTCATTAATCACAACTACGCAGGTAAAAGCTGCACTCTCTAAGGCCAAAAACACAGCATCCATGGGACCGGACAACATCCCAGGCTGCGTTTTACACAAACTTCAGAACGAACTGGCTCCACTTAAGCACCATGTTCAATAATAGCCTCACATCATGCTTTGTGCCCACTGAATGGTGCACAGTAACAGTTATCCCACTCCACAAAGGGGGAGCCACCACTGATCCCGGGAACTAGTGACCTATTAGCCAGATGAGCCTGGTCTGCAAGGCCATGGAATGTATCATCATGGAACTCATAAACAAAGACATTGGTAACCTCCAAACTCTGGATCCCACCCAGTTCGGGTTTGTGAAAGGCAGATCATGCCTCCTGAACCTGATCAACTTCTTTGAGGCAGTCACCAAAGCCGTAGATGTGGGTAAGGTGGTTCACACAGCCTATCTTGACCTCACCAAGGCTTTTGACACCATCCCCCATTCTGGAATTATAGATAAACTCACTAAACTAGGTATAAATCCCTACATCACA
Organism: Protopterus annectens; assembly: GCF_019279795.1. NCBI lineage: Eukaryota > Metazoa > Chordata > Ceratodontiformes > Protopteridae > Protopterus > Protopterus annectens. The sequence goes on along the minus strand of NC_056750.1, from coordinate 489,944,741 downwards.
AGATGGGTTACCAACTGGCTCATTGACAGAACCCACACTGTAAAAGTTGCAGACTCCAAATCTGACCTCAAAGCAGTTACAATTGGAGCACCATAGGGTTCTGTCCTGGGACCTCTCCTGTTTGGTATCTACTTCTCTGAAGTACAGGCTAACACAGAAGGCCTCTGGCTAATATAGTTCGCAAATGACTGCAAACTAGGAGCCATAGTCAAGTCCCCCAAATGATGTGGACATCCTACAGAAGGGCCTCGCTGAGACAGATGCCTGGTGTCAGAGCCATGGCCTCAAGCTCAATGCCAAAAAGTGCAGTGTCATCGCCTTTGGTAAAAACTCTGTACCCATGAACCACCACATAGGCAGCAATCTACTTAACACCAAATGCGTGATAAGAGACCTTGGGGCCCAGGTGGACAGTAGTCTCTCCTTTGATAGTCACATCACCACAGTAGTCAGGAAGTCATTATACATGGCATACCTTATCATAAAAGTGTTCTCATCCAGGAAAAAAGATGTCATTGTTCCCCTCTACTCGACACTCATTAGACCCATTATAGAGTACAACACCCCTTTTGGAATGCACCTTACAAGACATCTGCAGCAGCTGGAAAGGCCACAGAAGTACCTCACAAAGAGGATTACTGTCCTCAAACAAATGTCCTACACTGACCGCCTCAAAAAACTCCAGCTTTACTCCATAGGATATCGCCTACTCCGAGGTGATCTCTGCCTAACATATAAAGCTATGTCAAACCCAGAGCTGTTGGACATGCTGCACCTAAAGAAATCCCAATCCCTCCGAGCTACACGCTCTAGGGACCTAAACCTTGTTACCACAATAAACAGCACATGCTGGAGGGATAGATTCCTGTCCCAGAGACTTCCCATACTCTGGAACAGGCTACCCATCTATGTCAAGCAAAGTTCAACATTAGCACTCTTCAAGAAAATTCTTGATGAGTGGATGGGAAATAGGAAATACACCCCAGGGATCACTTCTGTGTCTCTGCTCGACAGTGACACAGGAAAATAACTTTCTTGGGTGGCGTAAGCCAGGGAACCTTGTTGGCTAAGCTTACATAGGCCCTTGGGCCGATAGCCTAGTACCTACCTATGAAGCCCCCCCCCCATGTTTGGTCATTCAGAAATTCTCTGCTGTTTTCCCTTAGAAGAGTTCAGGACTGAAGAGGCAAGTCATACATATATCAGGAAGAAGTTAGAGTGGAAGACAGATCAGTCTTCATTTGGACCTTTTTTTGATTTACTGGATACCTTGCCGCTGATACAGCCTTTCTCAGTAGTGATCCTCTGCTTCACTTTACTGGCCCATGCTGAGAGATAACATTACATCTTATCCATCTTTTACTGCTGCACCACTAAAGACGTTGATGCTGCTTTCTGTGCTGTATAATACTAGTGGGAAACACATTATTGTAAAATGCTGGCAGAAGGAGAAGGCTAGGCTTTTGGGTATATCCATGTGTTATAGCTATAATAGGGCAGCTGTCTTCCTTTCCTTCTCACATTCCAGATAGCCTAACCACTTTTAAATATTTCAGCTGTTTTGGTCTAACACTCCATTGTGGCAGCTTGTTAAACTTCATTCAAAAAACACTTCCTAATTTCCAGGCTGTGCTGAGTTCCATTAATTTAGTAGGCATGTCTTACCTACAAGCCCCTTCCATGTTGCCAGCTTTATCCAATCACGTTTTTCTGTTTTTGCCTCTGTCTCCTCTCCAGTAAAGTAAGAGGCCCCGTTTTGTAAAATATTAAGTTAATCTCCAACACTGTTCAATTGTCTTTCTTCTTACCATCTTCAGAAGATCAACTTATTCTCTTGGTAAGAGCCTCAAGTATATTACTTAGTACTCCAAATGTGTTATGAGGAGGATCTGACAGACTGTTGTCAATGGTGTATGATATTTGGAAAATGTATTTGTTGATATACATTCTTATATGTGCGTTGTCCTTGATGCCACATTTTGCTCAGAGCTTGGCCATTCATATCATTATTAATAATAAGTTCCAACTCCTACTCCTGTCATCCATCAGATTTTTGAGATTGACTCTTTCTCTGTATTTTAGCCCAGGGCTCTCTTTCTCCAGGTGCATCACTGTACTGTTGGATACTGAAGCAGAGATTTATTTATTTATTTTTATTTATTTAACATTTGTTAACCAGGAAAATCCAACTTGGAACAAAGCCAATTTTCCACGGAGGTCCTGGGAGAAATGTTCCAGACACATGTCTTTGAACATGGGAGGAAACTGGAGGAAACCCTCACGAATGCAGGGAGGACATGCAGACAGCACTCCAGCAGAGAATCGAATCGGAGAACCTCTAGTTGTGAGGCGATAATGCTACCACTGTGCCGTCAAAGGCTAGATATCCGACCATTCCTCTAACTTCTTCAGGTGCCTTGCAAGGACTGCAGCTTTATCAGTTTTTTACATTCTCTAGCTTAGTGTTCTTAGTTAAAAAAAGAACCCACATTTCTATGAACTTTGTGCATTTTCAGATTAATTCATTCAGTGGGCTGTCTCTTGAATTGGTCACTGTGAATAACCATTTTTATCTTTGTTCCCATGGGGCATCCTCCCTTACTATCACCTTCTGCAGCTTAACTTCCAGCCACTTTTTCACCCACCTGCAGCTTGTTGCTCATGTTAGCCACTCAGTTTTCCACTTTCCCTGTAAGCCTTTTATAGAAATGAATCAGAGTAGTTTATTATTTCCAAGATCTACCTGATTTGTTCCATTATGGAATTCATTCAGCAGCCCACTCCACTTTGGGAAATGACTCCTATTGTACTCACTTATTTACTAACTCCCCTTTTCTTGACATTACCAACCCAACCACCAGTATTCTCTGCATTTTGTTTTCTAGCTACTGCACCCCATCTAATCATTTTTTTCCTGCTATCCTCCCCTCCCCAGCTTGCTTTTCAGCAATCAGTATGGTGCTGAATTGGAGGCTTCGCTAAAGTCTAAGAGGATGGCATGAGCAGGTTGTCTAATATATATGTCTGCAATGAGCAAGTCATGGTGCTGGATCGCATGTGTTTTGCAGGTTCTTTTGGTAGCAGATCCATTCTTACCCTTGTGATGCACTGTTGGGTGGCTTACATATGCCTTTATCCAAGAACGTGCCATACACTGTATTGCAGTGTGTCATTTATGGTCCCGGTCCCTTTCAGAATGCCATTCATGCATTCATGTGGTCCACTGATGCATTATAGCAGTCCTTTGCAGATATTATAGTAGTGTTTTTGTTTAACTCTCTACTGATTTAATGTCTGGCATGTAGTTTATCTTTTTAATTTCTCCAAATCTTTTGGGTTTCTAATACAATGACAAGAATGGACCCCATTCCGAAGTCAAAGTATGATTAAAATTTATGAAATTAGTATTGTTTTAATCTTTGATGTCAGCCAGAAGTGCTTTTCGCATCACCCGCAATGTGTCCAGTAATGACTCCTTTTGCAAGTCGTATGAAGTTATATGTATCGGTAACATATCTAATTATGATTGTAGATTATTTTTTATAAGACCCATTGCTCATACTACTGTTGGAATTGTCTGGGTATCTTTCTTCCACAATGCTCTAATTTCTGCCTGAAAATCTTGATATTTTATGACTTTGTCTCTCTCTGTATGCAAGACACTATAGTCATTGGGGGTAGCGATTTCAATGATCAATGCTACTTTTGTCTTCTTTTCATGGACCACTATATCTGGTTTTCTCACATCTATCTTTTGAACTGTTGGTGATGGGTGATCCCATGTGATGTAGACTTCATTTTCTATGATGCTTTGTGGCTCATGTTTCCAGTGTTTCTCAGCTACATTTGCACTATCCCCAGTGCAACAGACTTGCCACATTATTATACCTTTCAGTACACTGTCCTTCTGCCATTAGTATGTCAAAACCAGCAACAAAGTCTGCAACTGTTTTCAATTCTGTTTTACAAAACCTACATTTGTCTGTTTCTCCCACATGTTCAATGGACTCAGTAAACTAATGTGTACGTTGTCCACCATCCTGGGCTACCAATATTAACCTTTCATCTTTTGGTTTGAATTCACCTTTCCCTAACCATTGCTGCATTCAATCCTGATCAACATGAGATTTTTCCAGAAGTTTCAACTATATTTATGCATTTTCCACATTTCTTGCCTTCTCATCTGAACCTTTACCTTATATTCTTTCTTTTGTTTTTGGCATATTCAATTGCTGCCTGATTTTTATCTACTTATGGTTTGAATACTTGATTGACGCCGATATGCTTCTGCTAGACTAAGAAGAGAAATCATCTTATATTTATTCTTCACATGTTTCAAAACTTTCACTATGTTTGGGTCTTGTGAGGACAGCAGATATGTATGCAGTTCCACGATTGCAGATCTATACATGTAATCAATTCCAAGGAGGTTGTTATATCTGGCATGTATTCTACACTAGGCATTGTCCGATGTCAGTCAAGAAGGATCTCTGAAATGTGTCATACATACTATGCAGAATCATCAGGTTGGCAGTACTGTTAACTGTGAATGAGGTATTCTATCAAAAACAGAGACACTGCAGCCAGAGCAGAATGACTACCAGACAGGGTATACAGGAGTATTCATTACTTCCTGGAAATGGAGGCAAGGGTCTTGACTATGAAGCAGAGGGGCAGGAGTTTTTTTCCATCATTCAGGAAGTGGAGGGCACAGTGGTGCAAAGGTTGCATGAACTAACTGTATGCATCAGGTCATAGCTCATACATTAGCAGGCAGACTATAGGTCTGGGTTAGCTGCTAGAGCACAGGTTTAATTACCCTTTGATGACTCATTTCACTAAACTATCAAGACCTTTGAGGGGTAAGAATGGTGTTTAGCTGTTTAACTCAGAGTATCAAGTCTTAAAGAGTTATTGGCAAGCTTCCTACTACAGTCCTACCTTTGATTTCCTCTAGTTCCCCTTACAAACTGCGACTCTGAGCAAGAACAAAGATGGGACCACATCAGGGAATGACAAGTGTTGCAATATTAAAAAAAAACAAGTGTCTGGATGAATGATAAAAAAGAAGGTTTGCATGTCCTGCAGAAATAGATGCCTTACTTTGCAAAATCTGACAGTTAATGTCTAGTGATCCAAACAATGTCCCTTAATCCAAAAAACAGTTTCTGTAAAAGTATATCTGATTGCTATTTTTAATTTTTAATGGAGAAGAGAGTTTTTTATTTAGAAGCAGACTTCTACAGTGACTTCAGCAGTTGAAAAGAACATTATTTTGGGCTCAAGACTGTGGTAATTTGATCTGATGCTAATAATGTTGATAAATTTGGAGTGTCCCATGGCATCAACTTTGTAAGGAAAAGAAATCGGGTGCACATCCAAGAGGTATTCACCATGCAGTGCATACTGTGTGTTACTTAAGCAATAACCGACGCCATGGTGTGGTATATTGCAGATTTTCCCACTGTTGGTGTGGTTTAATCATGAGGGTGAAGCCTGAGTGATTAAATAAAGCCAACCGTGAGTAAATTTCAATATACCACAACCACGGAGTCGGTTATTGCTATTATACAATGACATTATTTAAGAAAAAAAATGCTCACTTTTCTTAAATAATGTCTTTGTATAATGGCGGGTTACTGTTCTTCTGCCGGTTGTGGTATAATTCTTCTTCGTTTTGATGTACTGTGCGTGCGTATGGGACTTGCCTTCCCACACATATGCATACTCAGTACATCAATGCTTTGAAATGGAAGCAACGGAATAAAGAAAGTCTCTGTTGCTCCGTTTTCTCTCTCTTTTTTTAATTGTAAAAAAAAAAAAAAGGTTTTGAGGCACTTTATATCAATGGAAAAAACTCCGGGCGACCGGACCTTTTTCCGTTAGTATATTGTGGGATTTACAATGGGCACGCTGGTTGGGCTGGGCCAATCAGCGTGCACGTTTTCGAATATTAATAGGGAGTCATTGTATAATGGTCAGTAGTTTGAATGGCACTGCCTACTGTTTGTGTTCAAGGATTCGTGACTTTTGGTGCACTGTTTGTGTTACCATGAAGTCAGCGTCATCACACTTGTATTCATTTGCTATAAGCACTAGTATATGATGCAAATTAATATCACAACAGCTGATGAGCTTACAAACTGACTATGGCAGGCAAAGTGTGGACTGAATCACGATATGTTTTAAGGTTGCCTTTTTGTCTATAGTGGCATTTATTGAAATAATTGTGCTTTTACCGATTTAGCATAATTATCAAAACTGTTGTATAGGTTACTGTCTTTTATTCTCAAAATAATGCTTGCTATAAGTTATCTGCTTTTTGTTTATTGACCCAGGCAGATGAGGTAGGACAGAGTGGTCTAAGCTTACTTTTATAAGTACATACGGCTCAGCAGATAAACTATCTTAGTTCTTAGGAGCAGAAAACTGTAGCCACAGGCAGCTGGGGACTTCTCACAACTTAATTGATCCTAGGACATCTAATAAACAATAATGTAGTTAACTGCCTAGCCCTTCACATGAACTTTGACAGCCCATGAGGACCATGGGATGATAGTAAAACACTTCTGATACTGATGGCTGAGATGAGACTGTCATTTGTTACTGTACTGTAAAACTGGAGTTAACTCTTACATTACCAAATTCTTTGCTGTATTTTAAACAAACGATTCTGCTTACAACTAATGTTGCCACTTACTTTTATTTAACATGCACTCATGTTGCCATTCTACAAACTTCACCACATAAAAAAGGGGACAGCATATTTTGAAAGATTCAAAATAAATACAGATCAAGAACAGAAGAAAGTAGATAACTCTCATTCTGAATTTTGTCTTATTGTCATTTTGCAATAGATTCAGAGGACTAAAATCATTGTTTACCAATATGGATAGAAAAGCAGTGTTTGTGATTCTCATATAGCTGCACTTAATTGGCTAAATTTGCATCTGAAATAAATATTTTGGTACTAACTTATTTCAGGTGCATATATAGCCCCAGTATGTGTAACAGGAATATAATTAAAACCCAGACTGTTTTTCTGAACAATAAGGCACTAGCTGAAAACGTGATTCTGATTTAGCTGCAGAAGAGGCTGCCCTGTGAGGTCTAGGTAACAGGATAATACAATCCAGTGACACGAAGGACACAGGTTGAGCAATGACATCACTAGGGGACTGACCTTGCTATTAGGAAACCTGACAGTGAACCTTGCAAATGCACCCAGCTAGTCCCTTCATTGCCTTTAATAAAGCAGAAAGAGGGCTAGGCAATACATTGCAATTCTATACAGTTTGTGAAAAAGTACTCTACATTTTTAATTGTAATATTTTTTTAGCACTGTGTCCAGTTTTCTGTCACCATTATTCACTCCACAAGGTGTCTCCTACCAAGAATATTTTTCTGACTCAAAGCATCATTTAATTTTTGTTGGACACAGGCTTTTAAAGGATGACCATGACTATGTGGATAAACTATCACCCCCTCCCCCTCCCACAGCTCAAACTGCAGTAGAGCTGGACTGTCTCCTTGGATGCTTTCTTTAACCCTGGCTGCTGACAGAGCCTAACAAATGTGAAAGGAGTCACCAAGCCAAGCTCCTGACATTGGTTCAATGCCACTGGTGACAGAAATAGGGGTGATGGCTTGAGAGGCAATTTGGCCACTTTTAATAGCATCGCTTCAGCACATGACGGATAGTGAATCAAGGCTGCAGGTGTTCACCTAAGAGGTATCGTTCCAATGAGAAGCTTGCAGTATATTGACATTCTACTCTTGTTTATCAGCCAAAGTATTTACACTAGAAATCAACCAAGGGAACTGAGAGCCTGTGTCATTACAAGTTCTCCGCATGGCTGCTCTGTGATTGTGACCTTTCCTCATCAAAGTTTAGTAATCCATTCCAGGAAAAACACATTCACCTTGCCCTTTGACAAAATCATAACTGCTTGTTAAAATAATCTTTTTAAATTCTTTTTTATATGATCTAATAAGGCTTTCAGTTGCAACACACTAAAATTAATAACTATTATTTCCTGATGCTTTCAGACCATCAAATATAAACTAAAGATTTATCTTAGTTTTAGAGGAGAAACAAAAATTACATTTGAACATTACTAAGAAAATGCGGTTTTATTTGCTGTCTCAGACATTTGAATTTTCTGAAAAAAAATTCTTGAATGGAGTTTTCTTCATCATTTTAATTTTTATTTTTTCCAAAGATGTGTTCTATAACAAAGTTTTAATAAATACTTTTGTTTATGATGTTACAAACTGCTTCAGTGAAAATTATTTTGACTTGGCTTGCAAATGGTCATATTTCCATGAAGAAGAATATTTTTCCCAGCTACATCACCATGCTAGACTTTTTTTTTTTTGCACCATACTTCACATGTGAATCTTGAAGAATTTGTTTCACTGTCAGTTGGTCTGGATCAATGAACTTGTTATACTGCATCAAGCACTGTCTGACCTGTTTCTTTACAACCGGTGAGCTAGTAGGTAGAAATACGCTAGTTTGTTGTGCTAAACATATGATTTAACTTGTTTAACAAACAGTTTGCTGATTCCACAATCTTTCTGCCACACAGGAACACATTACTCTTTCAGTTTAAACAGGGCAAGGAATCATCAACATTTCAGCTTGTTAAGCCTGGTAACCTAATCTCTAGCATTAGTAAATGCTCATGTATCTGAGGCACTAGTGCAAGGCTTTTTTATGTGCTTTCCCCCCATTGCCTACAAGTATCAGCTCCCGTGTTTCCTGACCACAAGGTTTATTCCTCTTTGGCAAAAGCCAGCTGCTGGATATCTCATCTGAGCAGCCATCAGATGATTTTGTTATAGTGACCTAATTCCTCCTCTGGGTGGTGGATATGTGACCTATGTCAATGTAGGCAGCTGCTATGTCTTCACCTAGTAGGTGCATGCTTCTGCTCACCCATGATAAAGACTATTGCTAAGAGGCCTGGTGAGCTGCAAACATCCACTAGGGTGGCTTCTGTGTCTATCACCCCTCTACTGAGCAGTGTCATGGTACCTTGTGATGCAGACATCCCCCATGATGGCATCCCCATCTTCCAAAAGCTAGTTCCAACAGGTACCTGATTCACTAACTAAATTCAGGCTACCCAGATCATAGGGTTTTATCCCTCTATGCCACTGTAGCTGGTTGGAACTATTACAGAAGTATTATCCAACTATAGCTCATCGTCCACAAGCTGTCTGACAGCACTTATTTTATACTACATGTAGCATTTTTTCCTTTCTCTAGCTATACAGAGCCAAAAGGGCCAGCAGCAGATGACTCATCTTGAGTCATCCAAATAGGGTAATTACATTTATAATGTTTGAAAAGGCAACCAAAAAAAAACCAAATGTAATTTTTCTCATTTAAAATGAACTGTAGACTGCAAAATGTCTTGAAAATCAGATAAGGGTTTTATAACTAACAGTTCTGGGGAAGTAATGATTTGCTGGTAGGAGCCAGGCACATTTGATACAATACCAAATAAACCTAACAAGGATCTTTATAAAGTGTGTTACAATCTTAAACTTCTCAGAGGAGAACATATATGCTAACAGTTCTCATTTCACTTCAGAAGATGTGCCAGTATAATTTGGGTCAAAAATATATATGGATATACAAGTCAGAAAATTAATTTTAAAATTTAGCTTTTTTAAATATTTCCCAGGAAATAATTTTGGTACAGTTAGTAAATGCTGTATCCAAAGATCAGTCTGTCTGTCTGTCAGTCTGCATCTTTCTGTATTAGTGAATTTATCTCTATAAGTAAACACACACACACACACACACACACACACACACTGCAAAACCTGGGTTTAGCACAGAAGTGACCAGAGAACTTTAATAATATTTAGTCTGCTGAACAGGTATACTGCATACTTAGGATCAGGGATAGTCTTCTCAAATATTTATTTTATTTAAAAAATGCATACTGAAAGTACTGTCATCTGCCAGTATATGATGCACAGGCAATGGTAACAGTGGCTGTGTACCTTATATTATAATGTATCCTTACATCCCCTCTAACCCTCACTCTCTCTCACACACACACACACACACACACACACACACACACACACACACACACACACACACACACACACACAGACACACAGACACAGACACACACACACACACACACACACACACACACACACACACACACACACACACACACACACACACACACACACACACACACACACACACACACACAGTGAAAAGCCTGGCTTTAACACAGAAATGTCCAGATTACTGTAGGAATACTCAGTCTGTTGTACAAGTAAGCCACATTCTTTGGGTCGAGGGCAGTATTTGCAAAAACACGTATTTGAGTCAAAGACAACAAAGAATTCTGTTAAAAAAATGACATACTGAAAGTGCCGTCGTTTGCTCATATATTATGGACAGGTAATGGTAGAAGACACTGCATAGCTCATATCATAATCTGGAGTACTGTGTCTGAATGCCCCTCTCACCCAGTCTACACAAACACACTCAAACATACACCAACCTCAATGCTTAGATATACCTAACCAAACAGAAAACACTCACAGCATACAGGTCTCATCTGAATCAACAGTTACTCAAAAAAGACTTGTGATTGTGGCTCAAGTCTTTCTTGGCTCTTTAACCTGCTGGATCACAAGCTAGAGCAAAGTTTGTACCGCAGACTCAAGCCAAGCTTGAGCAGGTTGGCTCGACCACCTCTAGCTTAAGGGAGCACTGTTTTCAATCATGGCCCTAATAAGGGAGAAGAGGTGTGAGGTACCAATAACATCCTTGGACCTAGAGGAAATACCCTTAGTTGGTCTATCCTGAAGAATTTCTTAACATCTGTGGCTAAACAGTGGTCAAAGAAAAGCTCACTGTCAACAAATATGCTCCATTTATGCGACAGGAATAAATGAAGTTGACGATAGGTCTCACTTCACAGTCATTGGCAAACAGTCAACCAGAAGCCTTCAGTGCTTGTTTTGATGTTAAAGGAACAAATGCCACAGTGGTACTACTGAGCCCTGGGCATACCTCTGGTAACAAGCTTTCAGAAAAGAGTTTGCTCCTAAACTTAATTTACTAGGTTCTGCTGTGGTCCAGTTTCTAATTCATGAGGAAAATTATTATATACATTTAGTTTGATACGTTTATCTATGATACCTGAGTGAGGAGTGGTATGGAAAGATTTAACTAAGTCCAGGTAAGCTGTATATACCAACCTGACCTCATCTAAGGCCTCAGTCACCTTTTCAAATAAGTTAACTGGGTTAGGCACTGGCTTAGGCAAACAGGGATTGAGCCTTCACAACTTCACAAGCACAGACTGATTTGAGTCAAGGGAATTGTGACCACCAATATCTATGATAATGATGTTATCAATGATGCATTCCATTGTCTTATGTGGGGCTTCTGCATGCATATTTACCACGTTCAATGTTAGGGCCTCCTTTGTGCACAAAAGCATGTAAGAGGCTGAGCTTAAAAAGACTGTAGAGTAAGTCAGGACAACAGTGCTTCATTCTGGCAAGGAATCATCATGACACATTGTTGGGCTCCCAATGAGCTACTGTTTTTCACCTTTGAGAGATTATTTTAGTCTTGTTTAGAACTGACACATGGGAAGAGGCCAAAAATAGGTTTGGTGTTTATGTGGAGACATTTTAACTGAATTTATCTGCTAATGGGTTTGCAATGTCTTCAGGAACAGAGTAGGTACAGCTATTATGTATTAATTTGGAGGACTACTGGGTGCTGTTCCTTAGGGATCTAAAATAGATGAAGAAGGATTTGTAATTATCTTTGGCAGAGAACAACATTTTAAGTTTATAGTTGGCTTTGAAAGATTTACTTTTATTTCTAAGCTCCTTAATTAACTTTTTGAGTTAAAATTTCAAGTAAGGAATTTTCAGTCTGTTACTAAGGAAGAACATTTTTTTTCTTCTTTCAGAATGTACTTGATGTCCACAAAAAGAGTTTTTCCTAAACTTAATGCTGCAGTTGTGATGGTTCAGTACAGATATCTCAATGTAAGTGTTGAGGTTAGAATAGAACCCCTCCATATAAGCAGCAGCATTCATTGTACAGTCTTCAAGGGGACAGGGAGACTTGAAACTCCTAATGTCATCATATGGTTGAAGTAAGTTTTCTTTAGAGAAGTCTCTGAAGGTAGTTGGATTTGTGTAAATATTTGGATGGATTCTAATAGCAAAGACCATCAAATTGAACTAGTGTGGATGTAATTTTATACACAGAGTGTAAAGATGCTATGTTCATAGGATCATAGGTGGTTACTAAGCTATTGGCCCTGAGGCCCTTATAAGCCTAGCCAAGAGTTTATCCCATGTTTAGACAAGTCATCACCCAAAGCCCCTGTCCAGCAGGGACACAGGTGGAATCCCAGGGGTGTATTTTCTGTTTCCTATCCAGTTTGTAATGATTAGCTCCAACATATTTTATTCTCTGAAGTCAAGGTGCATGTCAGTGATTTCTGGTTGACTAAATTTGCAGTTGATTGCAAATTAGGAGCCATCATCGAATCCCACACCAAAATAAATGTTCGTCAGGAAGGGCTGACACAGACAAACAACTGGGGTTAGAGCCATGGACTAAAACTAAATACCAATAAATACATAACAGTATCCTTTGGGAAGTCATTCAACCCTGGTAACTATCTTATTGACCACACACTTTTTAAAGTTGACCCAGTAGTCAGGGACTTAGGGACACACATAGACAGTAATCTATTTGTTGACCATCATAGGTTCATAGGTAGGTACTAGGCTATAGGCCCATACAAGCCTAGCCAAAAAATGTACCCTGGCTTTTGCCACCCAAGAAAATTATTTTCCTGTGCCCCTGTCAAGCAGAGCCACAGAAGTGATCCCCGGGGTGAATTTCCCATTTCCCATCCAATCATCAAGATTTTTCTTGAAGAGTGCTAATGAGGAGCTCTGTTTAACATAGATAGGTAGTCTGTTCCAGAGTATGGGAAGTCTCTGGGACAGGAATCTATCCCTCCAGCATGTTCTGTTTATTGTGGTGACAAGGTTTAGGTCCCTAGAGCGTGTAGCTCAGAGGGATTGGGATTTCTTTAAGTGGAGCATGTCCAACAGCTCTGGGTTTGACATAGCTTTGTATGTTAGGCAGAGATTGCCCCTGAGTAGGCGATAGGTGATGGAGTAAAGCTGTAGTTGTTTGAGACGGTCTGCATAGGGCATCTGTTTGAGGCCAGTAATCCTCTTTGTGAGGTATCTCTTTGGTCCCTCCAGCCATTGCAGATGTCTTGTGAGGTACATACCAAAAGAGGCGTTGTATTCTATAATGGGTCTAATGAGTGATGAGTAGAGGGGAACAATGACCTCTTTTTTTCTGGATGAGAATCCTTTTGTGATGAAATGAGCCATGCAGAAGGATTTCCTGACCACTGTGGCGATGTGATTATCAAAGGAGAGACTACTGTCCAACTGTGTCCCAAGGTCTCATCACATTTTTGGCATTAAGTAGACTACCAGCTATGTGGTAGTTCATGGGTACAGAGTTTTTACCAAAGGGGATGACAATACACTTTTTGGCATTGAGCTTCAAGCCATGGCTTTGACACCAGGTATCTGTCTCAGTGAGGCCCTTTTGTAGTTTGTCCACATCGTTAGGAGTTTTGATTATGGCTCCTAGTTTGCAGTCATCTGCAAACTTTGCTAGCCAAAGACCTTCTGTGTTGGCCTGCACTTCAGAGAAGTAGATACCAAACAGGAGAGGACACAATAGTGAGGAAATCATTCTATGTTGAACAAATTAAACAAATAAATGGCATCTAGGTCCAAGAAAGTCATTGTTCCATTATATTTGGCATTCATTAGACTTATCATTGAGTACAATGCCCCCTTTGGTATGTACCTTGTGAAGAAAATGAAAATGCTGTTATCTGTGTTAGCATGCCTGACAGGAGATTTGTATATATTTTCAGATTAACTTGTATGCCAGCATGTCTAATTGTGAAAATGTAAATACATTTTTAAAATGTTAAGAATTTCCCTGTTTATACAAAATGTTTAAAGAATCTGTCAGTGTTTTGATACATTTCTAATTAGACATGTTTGTGAGGGAGATTCTAAAGTACACTCTGTCTGTGGAGAATAGCTGATCAGTAGGTGATGTCATTGGAATGTTCCTGGTTGCTATGTGACTATTTGAACATATGATTGACAGGAAGAATAACAGCTTATTTTTAAAATAAGACAGTTGAGACTGTTAACATGAACTATAAAAGAGACTGCTGAAGTCAGCTGAAGAGCAGTTTAGAGTTGCAGTCAGTTACAGTGCTGTGCAGTGGATACCCAAAAAAAAGGACTCAACAAAAATTGTAAGCCTGCTTTTGCCTTGCTGTCATGTTTTAGATTAGATCAAGGACGGTATTCTCTATTTAGATTAGGAAAGTTTAGTTATTTAGATAAAGGTTTTCTAAAATGATGCACTTCTATCTTACAGTTTAATTTTATATTTCTGGTGATTGAATTCCAGTGTTTATTGAGTGTTATTGATTTACTTTTTTAATAGGTTCACATGTAGGTACTAGGCTATCTGCCTGAGGGCATTTTTAAGCCTAGCCAGAGTGTGTCAGCTTTCGCTGCCCCATTGATTAATTAACTGAGCTTCTGTCAAGCAGAGCCAATGAAGTGATCCCAGGGGTGTATTTTCTGTTACCCATCCACTCATCAAGGTTTCTCTTGAAGAGTGTTAGTGAGGGGCTCTGCCTAATGTAGTTAGGAATTTTGTTCCAAAGCATGGGGAGTCTCTGTGACAGGAATCTATCCCTCCAGCATGTTCTATTTATTGTTGTGGTGAGGTTTAGCTCACTAGAGCACGTGGCTCGCAGTGACTTGGATTTCTTTAGGTGGAGCAAGTCCATCAATTCTGAGTTGCACATGGCTTTGTAAGTCAGGCAGAGATCACCTCTGAGTAAGCGATATGCCACTGAGTACAGCCGGAGTTTTTTCATTCGGGCTGCATAGGACATATGTTTGAGGCCAGTGATCCTCTTGGAGAGTGCTTATTTGGTCTTTCCAGCTGTTGGAAGTGTCTTGTGAGGTACATCCCAAATGGGGCATTGTACTCTATGATTGGTCTGATGAGTGATGAGTAGAGGGGCACTATAACCTCTTTATTTCTAGATGCGAACCCCTTAGTAATTAGATGGGCCACATAGAAGGATTTCCTAACTACTTTAGCAATATGATTGTCAAAGGAGAGATTACTATCTACCTGGGTCCTCAGATCTTTTATTACCTCTTCTGTATTAAGGGAGCTGCTGCTTATGTGGTAATTTGTGGGTGTTTTGTTTTTCCCAAACAGGATGACTATGCATTTTTTGGCATTTAACTTGAGGCCATGACTTTGACAATAGGTGTCTGTCTCAGTAAGGCCTTTTTGAAGGATGTCCGTGTCAGCCAGAGAGTCAATTATGGCTCCCAGTTTGCAGTCATCGGCGAACTTGGTTAGCCATAATCCTCTTGTGTTTGCCTGTACTTCTGAGAAATATATGCTGAACAGTAGGGGTCCCAGAACCGAGCCTTGTGGGATACCACTTGTGACTGGTTTAGAGTCGGACCTGGAGCCCACTATTCTTACTGTGTGAGTTCTGTCTGTAAGCCAGTTGGCAACCCATCTTGTGACGTAGGGGTTTATGTTCAGGCTGGTGAGTTTTTCTATAATACCCGAATGAGGAATGGGGTTGAACGCCTTCGCGAGATCAAGGTAGGCTGTGTGAACCACCTTTCCCCTCATCTATGGCCTTGGTGACTGTCTCGAAGAAGTCAACCAGGTTTAGTAGGCATGATCTGCCCTTAACAAAGCCAAACTGGGTCAGGTCAAGTGTTTGGAGGTTCCCAATGTCTTTGTTAATGAGTTCCATGATGATGCGCTCCATAGCCTTGTAGACCAGGCTAGTCAGGCTTATGGGGTGATAGTTACCAGGGTCAGTTGTGGCCCCTCCTTTGTGAAGCGGAATAACCGTTGCTGTGTGCCATTCTATGGGCATGTAGCCTGTGGAAAGGCTGAGGTTGAACAGTGTGTTTAGGTGGGGGTTAGTTCGTTCTGTAGTTCATGCAAGATGCAGCCTGGGACACCATCTGGCCCCACTGATGCTGTGTTTTTGGCTTTTGAAAGGGCTGTTTTCACCTTGTGCTTCTGTGATTTCCAGGACACTACACTTTTCTGCTATTGTTGTGGGCCCTTTTGAAGGTGAGAGGGAGGTGAAGTTTGCACTGAATCAATCTGTCAGGATGCTGGCAATATCAGTAGGTTCAGTATATTTTGTGCTATTTTGCCTAGCTCAGAGCATATCTGTGAGTTGCCACTTAGATTCTTGACATAGCTAAAGAAGGCTTTGTGGTTATCTTTCGAATCCTTGGCTATTTTTCTTTTGAAGTTAGCCTTGGATGATTTTATGAGGGACCTTAGTTTCTTACTGATACTGATCAGGGATGTCTTTCCTTCTTGGGATTTGCTTTTTTTCTGAACTAGTTTCCTCCTTCTGTTGTATAACCTGTTTATGGCAGGGGTCCACCAGACTGGTTTCCTTCTCTTAGGGGAGTGAGTCTTGGACTTTCTAGGGATGGCACAATCCATGCATCCTGGTAGGTGCTCATAGAGTGTGATTGTAAAGGATTCTGCATCTTGGACAGTGTTATCCTTTAGCGTGGGGGCTGTGAAACCTACCACCTCTGCCTTAAGTAAGGTGAAGTTTGCTTTAGAAAAGTTTTTCACTGTGGTTTCCTTGGTTGGGGGTGGTGGTGGGGTGTGGACATCCAGGGTGATTAGTTTATGGTCTGATCTAACCAGTGACGGGTTGACCTCCGGTATGGAACACCTGTCGCCCATGTTGGTGATGACCAGGTCCAATATGTTGTGGCATCTGGAAGGGGAGTTTACCAGCTGATCCAGGGCATTTGAGTTGATAAATTCCAGGAAGCGCTGAACCTGGGAGTTTGTACTCAATTAGTTTTCCCAGTTAATGGTAGGGTAATTGAAATCACCCAATATCAGGGTGTTCGGTAGGACCTTCATGTTTTCCACTGTCTCCAGAAAGGTGGAGTGGTGATTCTGTGTCATGGAGGGTGATCTGTAGCAGGCCACAATTTGCATTGCAGATTTGCCCAATGTTAGTTGCACATGGATGATCTCAGAAGTATCATGATGCGCCACTAACCTGGAGGGGTGAGTAACCTTGATGAATACGGATACACCCCCTCCTTTTGTGTTTCGGTCTGTGTTCTGTGGCCAAAATGTGTGGTATGAGTTGTAGCCCAGTAGTGCTGGAGTACTTTCTGGAGCCTTGAACCAGGTTTCAGTTACTGCACAGATGTCGACATTCTCCATACTTAGGAGTGCTTTGAGCGCATGCATTTTGAGATTTAAACTCCTGGCGTTGAGTAGCATAACCTTCATTTTTTTTACTTGTGCTGTTTACGGTGGTGGGTTAGAATTTTGAGCCTTGCCTAAAAAAGGCACTATGGGGGCAGCAAGAGCCTTGGCCTGTATTCGAAAGCCAAGGGGTGACAGGTGCAAGCCATCTCTTGCGAAGCAACACGGCTTGTTGAGCATGTCATCCCAGGCTGACAGACACTGGATCCCCTTTGAATGACACCAGAAGCTAAGACAATTGTTGAAATTGATCATTTTTTTCTTTATACTGAGGTATCATTCTTGGTGAGGGCAGGATGCTACTCAGGGTCAGGGTCATACCCGCCTGGGCTACATGATCAGAGAGCTCTTCCATGTCTCTTTTCATGTAGTCCAGGGAGGTACATCTCAGGTCATTCACACCAACATGAACAATGACAGAGTCATATTTGTACTTGTTCTGGAGTGACCTGAGTGCTTGTGTTATGTGGCGGATTCTGGCTCCTGATAGACAGCGAACAGTAACTTTCTCCTTGTCCAACCTAGTGAGTGGGGCATCAGTGTGCCTGACTACTGAGTCACCTACTACTAGTGTGTTAGGTATGTTATTTTGCCTTAAGGGCTGTGATTATGAGGCACATTTATTTTGTGTTTTATGTGTTGTCTGGTTTGTGATGGGAGGTGCAGGTTTTGTGGGTGTCTGCTTTGGAGCTCTCTGATGCTTTTGCAGGTTTTTATTTAGAGCCTCTGAGTATGATTTTGTGTATTTATGTGTATTTTTTGCCAGTGCTGGTTTAGCATGTCTATGTGAGGCTGGATGTGTGGTGCAAGTGTAACCTTCTCCTCATGACTGCCTGTTCCAGTCTTGGGTGGAGAGACCTTAGCCTCCAGTTTGGCAGTTGTAACATTGCCTCAGGATACCCAGATTCACCAGCCATGATTCACCACTCATAAAATTGTCTAAGGCCAGCTTCAAGAGAAACATTGCACAGGACACTAAGGATGATCACAAGGCTTTCTTTAGTTATGTTAGGAACCTGGGTGGTAATTCCCAGATATGCTCAGAATTAGTCCAAAATGACAAAAAATACACTGAACCCACAGGCATTGCCAACATCCTAGCTGACAGGTTCAGCGCAAACTTCTCCCCCACCTCCCCACCAAAAGGGCAAATATCTATCCCAGCAGAGTGCTGCCCCCCTGACATCTCAGATGCTTAGGTAAGAGCCGCCCTCTCCAAAGCAAAAAACACAGCATCAATGGGACCAGACTGTGTCCCAGGCCGCGACCTACATGAACTCCAAGAAGAGCTAAACCCAAACATAAAACTACTGTTCAATCTCAGCCTTACTACAGGATATGTGCCCAAAGAGTGGCATACAGCAACAGTGGTCCCTCTCCATAAAGGTGGTGCCTCAACGGATCCTGGAAACTATCACCCCATAAGCCTGACTAGCTTGGTCTGCAAAGCTATGGAAAGGATCATCATGGACCTCATAAATAAAGATATTGGGGACCTACAGACACTGGATCCTACCCAGTTCGGCTTTGTTAAGGGCAGATCCTGCCTCTTAAACCTGGTTGATTTCTTTGAAACAGTCACCAAGGCCATTGACGAAGGGAAGGTGGTCCACACAGCCTACCTGGACCTCGCAAAAGCCTTCGATACAATACCCCACTCGGGCATTATAGATAAGCTCACCAGCTTAAATATAAACCCCTATGTCACTAGATGGATTGCAAACTGGCTCAAGGACAGAACCCACATGGTTAGAATTGCTGGAGCCATGTCAGACTCCAAACCAGTTACAAGTGGTGTCCCACAAGGCTCAGTCCTGGGACCTCTCTTGTTCGGTATATATTTCTCGGAGGTACAGGCCAACACAGAAGGACTGTGGCTGACCAAGTTCGCAGATGACTGCAAACTGGGCACCATAATCGACTCTCCAGCCGACACAAGCATCCTCCAAAAGGGCCTCATAGAAACAGACAACTGGTGCCAGAGCCATGGCCTCAAGCTAAACGCCAAAAGTGTATAGTTATCCCTTTGGCAAAAACAGTGCCCACAAATTACCACATAGGTGGTAATTCATTAAGTACAGAAGAAGTAATTAGGACCTGGGGACCCAAGTTGATAGCAATCTCTCATTTGACAACCACGTGGCCAAAGTGGTTAGCAAACATTTTATATAGCCCACCTAATCCTGAAGGGATTCAAATCTAGATCAGGGAGGTCATTGTGCCTCTTTACTCATCCCTCATCAGGCCCATAATTGAGTACAATGCCCTTTGGGATGTACCTTACCAGACACCTGCAGCAACTGGAAAGACCCCAAAAGTACCTCACCAAGAGGATCAAAGGGCTCAAACAGATGCCATATGCTGCCCGGTTAAAGAAACTCCAGCTCTACTCAGTGGCATACCGCCTGTTCAGAGGCGATCTGTGCCTGACGTATAAAGCCATGTCCAACCCGGAATTAATGGACATGCTGCACCTCAGAAAATCCAAATCCCATCGAGCTACGCGCACGAGAGACTTGAACCTCAGCACTGAAATAAATAGGACATGCTGGAGGGACAGATTCATAATCCAGAGGCTCCCTTCACTCTGGAATAAAATCCCAGTCCAGGTTAGGCAGAGTCCCTCATTGACTCTCTTCAAGAGGAATCTTGATGAGTGGATGGGAGATAGTAGGGATTACCCCGGGTATCACTTCTGTGTCACTGTTAGACAGAGGCACAGTAATCTAACCTCGAAAAAGGGCATAGCAAAATAAATTTAAAATGGGTGGCAAAAGCCAAACACATTCTGGCTAGGCTTATAAATGCCCTAGGGCAGATAGCCTAGTATGAACCTATGAACCTATAATTACATCTCTCACATATGTTAGTGCTTTGTGGTAGGAGGAGAGGGCTGTCTGTGTACATGAGGCAGTTATAACATTGCCTCAGGATACCCAGATTCACCAGCTGGACTGGAGAGTACACCTGAAGTTGCCCTTTAGTCATGCCTGAATAGTAGGGTGAGCTGCTTAGTCACTTGGTTGGTGAGGGGTGGATAAAGAGCCTTGCCCTACTGGGCAATCAAGTGTCCTGCATATCTATCTAGGTTCTAGTTATATCACAGGCAAGGTTTAAGTATTTTGAATGGGTCATTCTGATGCTGTTTGTTTTTTAGATATGCAGGAGGTCCATCAGACTGGGATTTGACAATGCCCTGTATGCCAGGTATAGCTCTCCCCTCGACAGCCTGTAGGACACAGAATATAGGGATAGGGCCTTGAGGCAGACTTCATAGGGCATTTTAATTATGCCCTGTAGTCTTTTAGTGAGCAGCCTCTTTAGACATTCCATTTGCTGGATATGCCTGATTAGGTATGTGACATCTGGTCAATATCCTACCAGACTGCCACCAATAATGTGATGTCCAGTTAATATCCCACTGGACCACCACCAATAATGTGATGTCCAGTTAATATTCCACCAGACTGCCACAAATATGTGACGTCCCCCCACTTAAAACCTGGGTCAGTAATTCAGGAGCCTCAATCCTCACTACTGACTCCAGTGTAGGAACATCACAGAAAACACCAGAGCACAGAGCACACAGCACACAAGAGTAAAATTCCACAATTTCCCTTAAGACCACAACAGGAACACACTCTATTTCCTGGGATTGGACTGTATACTTCTGTCCACCCCAAATGTAATCCCTTAATATATGCTTCAGAGCAATGTGTTCCAGTTTAAGACCTCTGACTCATTCACACTCAGAATAAATTCAAATCTCACACACTCAAACACTAATGGGAAGCCTGACACAGATTTCCAACTGTCTCCCCTCCCGAATACAAATGGTAAATGCTGCCACCAGAGTCAGACAGGTCTACATGCCTTTCAAAACAGGATCAAATAGTAAAAATTAAATATCAAAATAAATTATAGCTATGATCAGAAGTAGACAGGCATTTGTGGTGACCTGGGTGTAGGTATAAAACACTCTACTCTCTAAACTCTAAAACAAAAAACTGAGGAGGATCATCCAAAAAGAGGTAATTGTTCCTCTACTCATCACACATTAGACCCATTATAGAGTACAGTGCCCTTTTGGTATGTACCTGACATCTACAACACAACAACTGGACAACTGGAAAGGCTCACAAAGAGGATTGGATCAAAAATTAACAGCCTCCCCAATGAGACAATCCACAAATACTCTCTAATTACTCCATATCTCATATCACCTACTCAGAGGCTCCTACCTGATATCATAATATACTAAGGTACCCAACCCAGAGCTGTTATCAGCTAAACTTAAGAAATCCCTATCCACTCCCCCTCTGCTAAACCTAAGTCCTAAACCTTCTCACCACCTAAATATAACATAACCTGGAATATAAATATATTCCAGAATATGAGACTTCCAGGACTCTTCGTCAAACAGAGCTCAAGCAGAGCTCTCTTCAAAAACAGACTCACAAATGAGCTTTGAGCAGAACATAATCAAAATGCCCTTTGTAGCAGACAGAGAATAAATAAAATAAAAATAAATTCTGAGAGGGATGAATTCAATCTGAAATAAATCACTTCTGTGGCTCTGAGGGCTCTGTGGAAAGTCAGGGTACCTTTTTTCGCTAGGCTTATATAGGCCCTAGGGCCAACAGCCTAGTATCTACTTATGAACCTATGAACCTAAGATCAGGATCTGTGAGCAGACATCCCGAAATGGCCAACAAATAGACCTTGGTAACAGAATAGGACATGTTAGAGTATGGTAACTCACACAAATGTAATAACACCAGTGGTACTTAATCCCTGACTGGGCTTTGGTTATTACAGTGGCACCAAGCAGAAAATTTCTTCAAGAAACCAACGTAGGATTTCCTAGTAGAAGGATTTATTGCCTCCTTAGTACCTGCTGCATGTCCCCAGAAACAAAGTGTCTGAAAGGTATTAAAACCAAATAATCCAGGCAGTTAATTGTGTCAGATTAAGGTGTATCATACTTCTCCAGTCTTGTGCGAGTAGACCCAATCCATGACGGAGTTTATGGTAATTGCCTTTGGCCAATTCCACAGGAAAACTGCCGACCTTAGATATCAGTGGAAAGGGTGGAAATGCATAAAGGAATATTCCTGGAATAGCATCTGTTCTTCAGACTTGCTTGCAAGGAATATTATAACAGAATTTGAGTTGTCTGTTTTGGAAGGAGTTTAATAGATCTCCTTCAGGTATTCCCCACATCTGGCTCAATTCCTGGAAGACCCCTTTCCCCATTTAATTTTCATTTGTGAGGGTCTGTCCTGGTTTACTTAACTTGTCTGCCAGTACAGTTTTCTCTGCTGGAATGTGGGAAGCTATTTAATTTTCATTTGTGAGGGTCTGTCCTGGTTTACTTAACTTGTCTGCCAGTACAGTTTTCTCTGCTGGAATGTAGGAAGTTAGGAGAGCGCCGAACAATGCTTAAAGCAACTTCCCAAGGTATCATAGGCAGCCTGCACAGAGGATAAGATCTGATGCCTTCCCTCCATTTGTTTATGTACCACACTGTTATGGTGCTATCTGTAATCACCTGCAAAAGTCCTGGGGATCACAGGTGGCAAAGAGATTCTAAATCTGGATCACAACTAATGTATCTTTCACATGTATCTGCTTTTGGCTTGTCTCATTTGTTCAAAAGACCCTGCACTTTTACCCTCACTGATACAGCTCTCCATGCAAAATCCAATGCAGCTGTCATTACAGACTGAGCAAGGGATGTAAGAAAGGAAGACCTGGATTCAGAAAAATCTGGTCACTTACTCCACCAAAAAGATTTACTCTTCGTAAATCAGTACTGGGATCTGGAAATACAGTAGTTGGAGTGTTGGGTCCAGTCTTTTTTTGTGCAGCCTTGCAAGAAGAGACATGAGAATTATAGAAACCATATACCCTAAAATCCTGAGACACTCTCTGGATAAAGCCTGAGACTGAATGAAAAAACTCAGGAAGCATTTCAAATATAACGGCTGTTTTTTTTTGAGACAGGAATAACTTTTGCATAAACAAACTCAGAAGGCATCCTAGAAACACAATCCTATGAAAGGGAATTATAAAATATTTCTGAATATTTACCTGAAACTCAGGATCTAAGAGGAGATTTCTTATGCATGTAAGGACTCCTGACACTTGGAAAAGGATTCTACAAAGATAAGTAAGCTATCTAAATAAGGAAAATGTGTATGCTATGCAGTTTGGAATAGGCAATCACTGGAACTAGACAATTTGTAAATGCCCTTTGAGCAGTGAATAATCCAAAGGGTAATACAGAGAACTGATAAAGTAACCCAGACAGAGAAAATCTTAGAAACTTATGAACTCTGAGGCAATAGAAACATGATAAGCATCATACAAGTTCAGTGTTTCCAGAAAATTCCTCTGAGGTATAAGAAGTAAGAATTCTTGCAAAGTCTGCATTTTTAACTTCCATACTTTCACAAACAGGTTAAGAAAGATTGGATAGGTACTTGTCTCCAAAAAAGATCCTGTCTTGGCACCTGAAAAATTCTTGAATAAAAACTGCTCTCCCACTGATCTGGGGGAACTGGTTCTTTGACAACTGATGATTGTGTGGACAATGGGAGATTCTCCATAAAGGAGGTAGACTTTTTCAATGGTCATTTCTAACCTTCCTGAAGTAGTTTCAGGAAACACTTGTCTGAGACTATTTGATGCCAAAGTGGAAAATGGAGAAGTAGGCTTTTTGATAGACTGAAGGAGTGCTGGTGCTGGGGGAGTGCCTACAAAAGTCATTTCTGAAGTAGTGGTCTATTCCTTTCTCTGGAACATTCCCTCCTGCTTGCTAACAGACTGTAGAGTTAGCTTCCTTTGTTTTTTGAAGAAAAATCAGAATTGTTTTGTAGAATTTGAGAAAGAAGGCTGAAAAGTCTGTGACACCTTGAATTAATTTCCGTCCTTCCCTTAAACTGTTTGAACACCTGGGTAGTATAAGTGGTGGAAGGGAATACACCACTGAAATCTGAAGAAAAAGGTGACTGGTCTCAGCAACAACAAATGTCCACTGAAAGTCACCCACCAGGGGTTGGGGCACTGACTGACCCTGCTGTGTTGGAAAGGGGGTCCTTAGTTTCTTCTTATTATTGCAAGCAGGGAGAGCAGGGGCCAAGGACGCAGGAATCTGAACCATGTCCCAGCTGAAAATGAAGCCTGATCCCTGGTCAAGCTGCTGGAAGGAATTGGTAAATAGGTAAGTTGTCAATGAAGTGTACACAAGCACCAGATACACTAAAATTACCCTAAAATGACACAAGTCCCAATAAAAGTCACAAATCAGTATAACTCAGCACAATTTCCACAAAGTACTGCTCCAGTTAAAAAAATACCCTTGGCAGGATATAACACATAAAGCTAAGACTACTTCAGCAGTGATTTGCCATGAACATTGGCAGTGACTGTGGAGAAGGTCCTCCTTGCAATGCTATCAATCAGTAAAAAAAGATTTACGTAAAATAAAGCAGAAGAAGGGCCACAAAGCCATGTGGGCCTTATTATCTGGCTGTCTACAATAATATTATAACATAGAGCTGACCATAGTGCTACATGGACCCTCCATTTAACAACTGGGTACAAAGGAGAAGGCCTGTTTTTACTGAGGATGCCGTACAGGTATATATCTCCACTAGCTTGAGTTCTTTAAACCAATGTGTGCTACTTAAAAGTCATGGTGATGGGATATTTACGAATCATTGTCGTACCACCAAGAGTATTACCTAGGCAAATCTGTGTAGTGTACTTTGATTTATATTGAAACTGATTTCCTGAATTTCACCCACCGAGTCATTTTAAAATAAACAGCTGTATTTTTATTCTAGCTTTGCACTTTTACTGTTCGGACATGCTGTGGCAGCATGCCATTGCAGAATAATGTTCAGTGCTTCAGTTGTGACTGGATTGATAAACAAAACCAAGTCTTCACATTAAATGTCACATGCTAGGGAAATCTTTAAGAGATGCTTCTCACTGTTAGACATGTACTGACTTGGAACCCTTTTGGAACTGCTTTTCAAAATATCACATTTTCTTGGCCGATTTTACAGTGCACTATAAAATAATTACATGACACCATGAATTAAAGCAAAACTGAGTTATTTCTTGGTTTAGTATTTCACATCAGTTTAGTACTCTAAAATGGGGGTGAGTGAGGACATCTACTTGTAAACAAATCAACACCTTATGAGAAAATACAATTAAAATAAAACTGGGGTCATTGTTTTGTTTTCTACAGAAGATGAATATTTGATCATAGAGGAGTAGGGTAAAGCATATTTAGTAAAGTAAGCATGAAACAGAAAATTCTTAGGTTTCAAATCCAATGCATTTGCCTACAACTCACTAAACTTAATTTAGGTCTGACTTCAGTAGGTAAGTAAAGTGTCTCCCCTTCCTCCATTTTTCATCACTGACAGTCATCCTGCCCAACTAGGACAACTGTGAACACTATCTAAATCACAGGACACTGGCATCATCAGATACCTAGCAAGCCTTTACCTACTTTATATGGCTTGGTGGGGAAGCCTGCACTTTAATAATCATATAAGGTTACTAACATATGAAGATGTTAAAATTAGAGAAAAAGTTCCAAAATAATTTTCTAATGGATGAAGCAGAATCTAGCCTGATGAAGTAACCATATTTGGGGAATTGTGTAGTTCACATTTTCAGACTATTCAGACACAGTAAAAGACTATCTAATAATCTTCAGAGCAGGGGTGGCAGGGGGACAACGAATATCACTGTTTAATGCCATTCACTGACTTAACAGCAGTCTGCAGTAAAGCAGCTCCAGTTTCTTCTCCCAGCACTAAGTATCAGGATATGGCACTACAGCATTTGCCCCCTCAACAGTGAAATCCTGCAACCTGGAAAACTGACATTCTCCCATTGTACTTTAACTTCTGTAAATTTCTACATCTAGCACTAGGAGGCCTTAATTACATAATGTACATTTTAAGTGCTATACCCTCTGGTATTTGCATTGGCACTCATCACATGTTAACAGCTGTAATTCTGTACAATCCATTTTCTAAGAAAGAGTCAGGATTTCCAAGACACTTCCAAGTTAACATAAACATCTGTATAATAATAAATACAATGATAAAGGGGAAATAGTTAATTTAATAATAACATTCTACATAGACACCATTTCAAATATATATATATATGGATCACATCCTAATTACCGAAATTACAGTTCTCTGAAACTCAGTTAGCTGAGACCAGTTCACTGAAACTCCACTACTCTGAAACAGCAGTCCTCTATTTTTCTCTCATTTTTGCAGGGGGGCAAGCCCCCCTAGCACCCCCCTTACAAATTATATTGGCGAGCTTGTCTCGGTTGAGTTTCGGAGAACTGTAATTTCGGCGATTAGGATGGAACCTATATATATATATATATGGATTTAGTTTGAATCATCGAATGTTCAAAACATTGACGCTCTGATCATCGAGACCAGAACATCGAAAATTCAAAATGAACTGTAAAAAAAAAAAAAAAAACACAAACACTATGTTATGCAGGGGGGCTTCGACAGCCCCGACACCCCTTACTTTAATATTCCAACTCCGTGATTGCACTACAGTGGGGTAAGGGAAATCTCCCATTTACTGCTATATGCGGTAGTGCTAAATGTGAGATTTCCAGTAGCCTACCTGCAATGCCAACACTCAGATGGCACACACACACAACATGCAGGGCACCTTGCTGCCCTGCATACACACCCAACATTCCACAATCTCACTTACCTGGCACTTCCACTTTAAACATTCGATGTTCTGGTCTCGATGATCAGAACTTCGATGTTCTGAACATTTGATGATTTAAAGGGAACATATATATATATATATATATATATATATATATATATATATATATATATATATATATATATAAAATCAACACTAACATCATAAAATATTCATTAGCTATAAACATTTAACAAAACTGTAATAACACCCCCACAATTAGAACCTCTTTCCCATTCGACACATCAGCATTTTCTTCCAAGGCATTAAATATGCTCTCTAATATTATATTCCATTTACCTCTAGTAATCACTCATATTGACACTAAGCAAGACCAGAATCACTCTAAAACACTTTATAAAACAGGAAAACAGGCAAGAGAAACTGACTAATTAGACTGTTAGCTATCTGAGAATCAAATCTGTTCTATGCATGGAAAGACGGTAGTACAAGCCACCTACACACCTCATATTCAGGCATAGATCCCTACTCACTCATGGACTTCAAAATCCAAACTGTCTCCATCTTGAAAAAAATACCAAAAACAGAAATACTAAACAATTAAAAATAAATAAGTAAAGAAATACATAAATAAACAATAACAAACAGCAGAAATATACAGCCAAGCTCATACACATTATTAAGTCTGTAGAAATAAGAACAATAACATATAGATCAAACCAGGAAGCAGGATTGTGACACAGACACACTTTATAGTAATAAAAATTAAATATCAGATTTAACTACATTACTTGATAATGGGCAATGAAATACATCCAACTAGATAAAAACCTCCTGATTAAAATGGAAGGCATAAACTTTAGAAAAAGGAAACAAAACAGGTTAGAAAAAGAGAAGAAGTGAATAACATGAAGCAAGAATGCAGTCCTCATAAACAAAGGAAACAGCCTCTCTAACATAGGAGTCAAATTACAGCCCCCCCTCCCACAAAAATGTAGTAGAAAGACTCTGCCAGACATAATTTGACCAAAATTCATGAATCTAAAGAATTCATAGTCAATCATAAACCACTTCAAGATTATAAATTCAAAATAAAATAGAAACAAAACACACATTGAGATTATTAAAGAAACCCAATCAAATAACGACAGCATTCATACCATCAGCTAGACCTGGGTTTGGGGGCATTGCTGCATATGTACATGTGTTTTTAAGTCTTGGCAGTTGCTGCCAAAATCATTACCTTTGTGAATATTTTTAGGAAGCAACAATAGCTTACATGTTTGTGAAATTCTATACTACTGACATGTAAGCCTCCTCACCTGCCAGAAGTCAGCTGAGTTGTTATGAAGTCTTAGAACCTGTAAAGTAACTGCTCTGTGCAGTAGCACATCATTGTTTGATAGATGGGTCCCTTAAATGACTATCCCGAAAACCTCATTCCAAAATTCCACACAGTTAAAAAGTTATAACTCTGCACAACAATCAATTAAAGTGGATGTGAGGAGCTATTTTACAATAAAATACACTACAAAACTTAATACAGTTCAAAAGTTAATATAATTACATACATAAACTACTAAATGTAAAATTCAAACTGCAAAAATTACAGATTTTTAGTGTATAATTCTAATAAGTCACATGGGAATGTGCATGTTATAGATATTATGTCAAGCCCAAGATATAGATATATAGATATTATATAAAGCCTAGGGTTTGTAGGGCACTTACATGGATGGCTAATCTAACAATAATAATATCTACATCATGATAATGATATCTGTATTATGTACAGTTCTTTGTGCCACATTGCTTACATTTAAAATGACTCTCCATACATATCCATCCTGCTTAATCTAAACTACAAGTCTCAGCCATCTTTAATCTATTCCAGCTCCCTTGTGTCCCTACAATTTCCCTACAAATCCATATAGCGCTTAAATCTTTATCCCAACCAAGTCTTTCCCCTTCCAGACTCTGCATAAAACTCCCCTACCACATACTGTTTCCATAGCCTTTAAGTTATTCTCTTGTTCTTTCTTCAGTTTTATATTCTCCTCTTATCTCCATCTATATCCCCCCAATTCATCACTTTTAGCTCTCATGGATTTATTTTCTGATTTCCTGTAAATCTTACTCAGACACATTCTTGCTTTATTTATTAACCCCTCAATGTCCCACTCTTCCACCAAATGTGTAAATGATCTACCCCATGGTCCCCACTTCTCTTATCCTTTCTTCTGCCCACATTAGAGACCCATGTCATCCATGGACTAACCTTCAGTATTCATCTCCAACCAGAATCACACTCTTCAAAGCTAAAGCCATCCTGCAGACCTCCTTCCACATTGCTTCATCTCATCATGCTACATTCTCATGTATCTAGTGCTTCTACAGAAGTCCCATGACCTCCACAGCCCATCAGCTACCCATATACTTATAAATAACCGTTGTACAGTACTGCCTGTTTCTCCTCCCCTGCTCATCCCACTCCCTCTTCCCATTTCTCAAAACCACTACTTTCTCTCCTCTTTTTTTATTTCTCATCCACAGTTTAACTTGGGCTAATGTTCTTTTTTTGAATCAACCAGATTGCCTATTCTAATGCAAAATGTTCACTTTGTTCATCTTCATTTTAAACTCATCCATGTTCCCTTCTCAACACATCTGTTATACCTCTGGAGTCCTAATTTCTCCTGCTCCACTAGCACCATCCTTACTTCAGCCAGTAACCTTATCCCACATTGTCTCCAATCTCTTCCTCAGTGGTCAGTCAGCCACTACCCTGCCAACATATCATATACAGTCTTTAAATAATTGAACCTTCTTAAAATGCATTATTTACCCCCTACATTTCCTCCTCTCATTACATCCACTCCAGTTCCTCATTTTCTACCCCCTTTATGACTATCAAATATCATTTAAAATCTGGTATCCCCATCCTTCATACATACTTTGGCCCTCATCCTCTTTTCTTTATCTCCCCCTAACTTCCTTCCACACAGATTGATCACAAATCTTTTGAGTCTTCACAATGACCATATTTTGCAGTGTAATAAATATGTACCTTTGTAAGTATATTTAGTAGGGGAGAACTATATTTTTCACAAGCTCCAACCTTGTCTTCAATATTCAAATCTTCCTCAAGAATTTATCCAACATCTTCTCCAATCCCTCTCTCAGGACTTCCCATTTTTTTCTTCTCACAATACCTTTTGTCGTCATATAAACATTTAGACCTATATCCTTTTCCCTAATTTTGTCTATGGTATCCCTCCACTTTTCACTCTTTTCATTCTGTCCTAAGTACCATGGATGCTGTTTGATGAAACTACAACCCTGACTCTTTCCCAGAACCTGCAAACCACTCTGACACTTCAGATATCAGCCTTCAACATCTTACATCAAAATCATGCACTCCTTGGCAAACAAATATACCCCCATTTTATAGTCTGCTTTCACTCATGTCCATAGTCATTAAGTCAAACATTCAGTTTACTAACAAAAATAATCTTGGTGATAGGGGACACCCCTATCTCATATCTCATCCTAACATAATATTGGCTGAGACAATACTTCATTCATGAATATTTTAGTCCATGGTATGTTTTGCAGTGCATTGACCAGCCCAACCTACCTGCATCCCCCATTACTTGCTTTAGTACCTCAACTCACATAATCAAATGTCTTCTGAATATCCATACATATTGTGTTTGTCCTTTTTCCACATTTCTTCTCTGCCCATCCGATCATGCTTATGAAAACCCTCTAACAGTCTGCTAATGTTAAAAACTGCTGACCAGGACCAAGAAGGAGCAGGTTCCCAATTGGAAGCCATCTCTCCTTAGCCTAAACAAGCAAATAAGAGCACTAGTAAAATCCTGCCTACTCTTCACTTATAATCTTAGGGAGGATGTTCTTTAATCTAGCTGTAAGTACTTTTGTGAAAATATTAACATACACATTACACAGTGATATAAGCTTATAGTTAACAGAATCTTTCTTGGTCCCAGTCCCATTATACAGCACTACAGTCAAAGTCCCATGTACAGATTCTGTGAAAGTCCCCTTCACTACAATGTCTCCAAACAATTTTGTCAGACTGTCTACATCTTGCAAACCGACCCTGTTGTAAAACAGCACTACATATTCATTGGGCTCCTCCCACTTCCCCATTTTAGGTTTCTTACAGCTTCTACCAGCGTTTCCTACTCCCAATTCATCATTCTTCTAGCCTTGTTTTCTTGATATCTTTCTTCCCAGCCTCTATACTTCCATCTGAAATCTACCTCTCGGGCATACAATCTGTCATAAAAAGTCCTAAAGACTTCCCTTGTACTCTAGCAAATAATACCCCTCCATCCTGTGCCCTATACTCCCAAGCCTTCTTTTTCTGATCTTCAATTTTTGACATTAACAGCTTGATAGCCATCACACATGTAACCCACTAGCCTGATGTTTCCTGTCCAGCTCACTCTTTAACATAGATTCTACCACTTCTTTCAGCTTTTCTTTAACTGATAACTCACTATCCCACTACTGCTCTTCCATCAGATGCCAGCTGCTGGTGGATTCTTAATTGATCTTTTAAAGTTCTCACAACCCTCTTTTTCTCCCTTCACCTTTCTTCTCTGTCATATATATCATTCTCCATGCATACGTCATCCCACTTTTTTCCCCCCAAGCATATATCCTACCCTCCCATTTCATTGCAACACTTCCTACACCATATCCAGCATTCACTTTATTTGTTCCCCATCATTCCCATTCCACCTCTAACTTCACTTGTGCCTTGCCTCCCCACTTTTAACACTTCTTTTTCACACAGTGATCGGATATTATGCTTTCCATAACATTTACTTTCTTCATCTCTCTCATAATTTCTTTATCCACTATCCTGTTTTCTATCATCCCTCAGAAATAAAACCCTATTTCTTACATGTATGCTTAGCCCAGACATTTGCAACCTGCTCGATTCATTCATTCATTCCCTTAGATGCTCACTCTTTCTCCTAAAGTCTTCAGACACCTTTCATGGAACTCCATGGCCACAGCCTGTGTTTTACTCTAAGGTGCCATCATCATATTAAAGTTATCCCTAGAATAAACTGATTCTCCTTCTCCTTTCCTCTCTCGATTTGACCCAACCTCTCCTTATAATCTCAAACATCACCACAATCTGCCCATAAAATGACCCTGAATCACCCTTTTCCTTCTCTTTCCCATCTCCCCATTACACAGCTACCATCCCTGTTCACAATCTTCTGTTTCTCCTACCACCTCTCCCTCCCTTTCATCAAAACTCTAGTCCTTGTTTTCCCCCACTCACACAAGTAATCCATGTCAACTGAAGTTTTTTTTTATGTTCCAACTGCCCTACCTTCCCTTTTTCTAAACTTTACCTCTGAAAAACAAACCTCGCATTCCACATTCCTATTGAAATCACTCTTTCTTTCCTCTGACTTTTGCATTTTAATGCCAATTCTATGGTGTTAGGTGTGACCCTTGGGTTAGGACTATAAATCTCTCATGCTGTCTCCTGACATAAAGAGGTACTGGCCACTACCAGTCACCATGGCTATGCAGGACTTGCTCCCTCAACCATAAATATTTCCCATAACCATCTTAATCTCCATTCTCCATTCCCAATTCGTTATCAGCCCTATTCTTCTCCATCCTCCAGTCTATAAACAACCCCTGTCTTTACACTAATATTCGCACTTTCTTATTATTGCTATTACCCCTGCCCTGATTTCTCACATGCCCCCTCACACTTCTCTAAAAGATATCTGAAAAATGATGTCCATTCAGCTCTATTACTTCTCCCTGATCATCACATTCACAACAATTTGTTCTATTATCACAGCATCAAATAAATGTTTTATGTGCCTCATTCACGACTGAGACTCCATTCTGTTCTCTGCCTTCCCCATTCCTATCACCATTAATCATGTTATTAGCAATACCTCACCATAATTTATACAACTGTCCTACAACTTTCTAAAACATCCAAACCTAACATACACAAAATATGCATCAAATACCAAATATAACATTGCAAATATTTGACCAAATCAAAACACGAAAAAAATCACGTCTACCGCTCCCCCTTTCCACAACAATAGGAAACAACTAACTTAAACTTAAATACATCTGTGTTATCTGCTAGTTTAGTCCTCCATTAGTAAATTTCACAGATGTTCCAAGATTGCAGTTCACTAGTCTTCATGTAGGTGCCAACAGCATTCATTGCTTTTTTAAAATACATAAGAGCAGAATAACTTCACACACACACACACACACACACACACACACACACACACACACACACACACACACACACACACACACACACACACACACACACACATTTCTCCCCATCCTTTTTTCACTTTGCCACTTGCCACTGGTGAGTTTTTCCCACCTGCCATCCTCTTGTTGCAATCAACATCCCTAATCTGTCTTTGGGGCCTATTTCCTGTGCCAGTCATTTTTCCTTTTACCTGCATCCACCATCTCTTAATTTTTTTTTTAGGTACTACAAACTCTCCAACTATTTTTCCTCTCACAAAAAGTCTAATTCTCCTAATTTGTCCTAATCAATGTCTTATCGCTACCTGTGTTCAGAAAAGATTTCACCATAATGCCCCCTCATTTGTTTCATACGTAGAATCCTGATCATTTTGTCCCACTCTTCTTTCCTCCTCTACCCTGACGGTGTTTATTTTTCATTCCTACCCATCTATCTGTTCTTGCATTCTGCAGCCAGGGCTAATACTCCTCTAATTGCAGTTTGTGCTGTCCCTCCCCCTTCCCACTGTCACATCAATATTTAGTAGGGTATCTGTATGGGTGTTCACCCTACACTCAATATACCATGACATACCTTAGGGGTAACAGGATATGGTCTGCTGGCACATATTTCTTTTAGTTCACATAATTTTTTCTTTGTAAAATTATCCAGGATCTTATTATGGCAACCAGCCATAGAGAAATCTCTCAAAAATGGCTGCCTGTAATAAAAGCCATTCTTAACAAGTGACACTTGACAAGTAAATAGTGAGGCCAGACTTCTCTAACTGGTGGCTTCCCTACCCTAGGTGCCCTACCTATTTGGCAATCAAAGGACTGGGTCCAGACACTACCTGCACACCTACTTCTCCTTTTGTATTGTAGCTATTAGTGGAACAAAATTCATAACAAATAGAAAAAAATGTTATCTGTCAGGCCAGCTAATAACCTTTGTAGGCAGTCTACTACTTCCTGCTTTCTAACAGACTAGATAAAGCCCGAGCGTACATTGATCTCCTCCTCTTGCGTTTTCACTTTCATTTCTAATTAGCTTCTTCTACCACATTATGTAAAGCTGTATTCCCTCGGCTGGCTTGCATATCATCATTCACAGAACATGCGTGTCCACTGTGAGGCCTTCTACCTGAAACAGAATATAATATAGCTTCTCCTCCATCCCAAGAGGAATTAACCTCCTACAGCAAGACAATTCCAGTACAATAAAGAATACATTTCTCTCATTTACCACACCACTTGTAGGGCTGAAACAATGTAAACAGATACATCCATTGCCACAGACTCCCCAACAGAAAATGGAATTAATCTGATACTGTAGTCCACCAATCGCAGGACTTTCTTGTACTGCAATGTCTTTGGTAACTTTCAAATGACTGGCACAAAAGCTGGAACGTTTGTTTGATTGTACACATCGACCTTTATTTTGCTCAGTCTTATGACTGCAAAGATGTCAGTTGTGAGCAAAGATTTGCATAAGTGGAACTTTTTTAAAACTTAGGCGTATTATTGTCATAGTGTGTTTGAGCAGCATAAGACGCACAGAGTACAGAATACTTGTTGCTAATAAATTCCTTTTGAAAAAGCATATCAGGAAATGTTGAACATTTCAAGAAGCAAGACACTGTTCTCTGGTTCGATTCTCAGCTGGGATGCCTTCTGTGCGGAGTCTGCATGTCCTCCCTGCATTCATGTGGTTTTGCTCCAGTTTCCTCCCACATTACAAAGACATGCATCTAGAGCATTTCTCCCCAGGCATCTGCTGAAAATTGGCTCTTTCCAAGTTGGACTTTCCTGGTAAACAAATGTTAAATAAAATAAATAAATGTCTTTAGATCCTAAACACAATTTCTTGCTATTTTTCTAAAAGAAAAACATAGTTCACTATATGAGTATAAAGAGTTTGTGATATATTTCTAATTTAATTTATCTTTTTATTGGACTGTCATTATAGGGGCGGCAGCGGTGGTGCAGTGGTTAGCGTTGCCGCCTCACAGCAAGAGGCTCTCTGGTTTGATCCTCGGCTGGGGTGCCTTCTGTGCAGTGTCTACATGTCCTCCCTGTGGTCACGTGGGTTTCCTCTGGGTGCTCCGGTTTCCTCCCACATCCCAAAGACATGCTGTAGGTGGATTGGACACTCTAAACTGGCCTTAGGCTTGAGTGCATGTGTGTGCCTTCTGTGGAAGGTTGGACAGTGGGCTGGCAAGTCAACACCGTAAAACTCCACTGCCAGTCATGAGTGGACAGGTGTTCCACTGTGGTGACCCCTAACTGGGAAAAGCTAGAAGAAGAAGAATTGGACTGTCATTATGTTTTATTTAGCAATTGAGAAAATATTTTGAAAAAGTTAAAGAACTATAGAAGCAGTAGCAGCAGCTGCATTTTAGGGTCCTTTGTACAATTCACTTAAACAGATGTCACTAAGAACAGGAAAACATTGTATTTTCCCTTCATTTCAGTGTTTTATTTTATTTAAGATGACCATGACATTGTAGCTCATACTGTTGCAAAATTTCACATAAAAGCTATTTTTGATTATGTATGTTTATTGTACATTTACCTTATAGGGCTAAAACAAATGAATCCTAAGTTTGTTATAACATGCAGATTATTACGTCTTACCCAACACTGCTTTGTCCCTGTGGATATGGTTGACTTCAGCTGTACCAGATATACTGAAGCATGTTCACTTGGAACCAGACCATATGGGTAACTCACCAACATTTTTTATCCCAAGGCTTCATCTTACACACAGCAGAAGCATGGGTCTGTGTCACTACATCAGAATAACCATACCTCTCAACTGTCTAAATTTTCACGAGTCCAGATTTTTGCCTTATATTTTGGCCTGTTCTTCTTTTGAGTTTTAGACTTTGCATCCTTCAGAAAATGGATGCTAACACAAATCCTGTTATTTTAGTAACTTTAGAAGTTTATATATTTGCAATATTTTAAATCTGTCCCTATTTTCTGACTTTTCTCTCCCCAATATTTTAGGCTTTGTCCAGAATTCTTGCACTAAGAGGTTGAGAGATATGATACTCCACACTGCATAAACAGGGAACTGTGTCACTGCATCCCACTGATCCTCCACACTGCATAACCAGGGGTCTGAGCAACAGTAATCTTGCAGACCCTCTAGACTGCATAAGCAGGGTCTGCGTCATTGGATCACATTGATCCTCTATATTGCATAAGCAGGGTTTTGTGTTATTGTATCATCATGACCTTCCACATGGCATAAGCAGGAGGTCTGTGTTACTGCATCACACTGACTCCCCACCTGCATAAGCAGGGGCTGTGTCACTGCACCACACTCACCCTCCACACTGCATATCCAGGGGTCTGTGTCACTGCATCACACTGAGCTTCCACAATGCTTAAGCAGGAGGCTGTGCCACTGTATTGCACTGATTCTCCACACTGCATAAGTTGGGGCTGTGTCACTGCCTCACACTCACCCTCCACAACAAATACACAGGGGTCTGTATTACGGCACAATGTTGACTCTCCATACCACATAATCAGGGGCTGTGTCACTGCATCAGACTGACCCTGCATAACCAGGGGACTGTGTCACTGTATTGCACTAATCCTGCACACTGCATAAGCAGGAGACTGTGTTATTGTATCACACTGATTATCCATAACACAAAGCAGAGAGCTGTGTCACTGCATATAAGTGACTCTCAATGACACAGTTCCCTGCGTTATGTGTTGTGGATAATCAATGTGACTCAGAGGCTCTCTCACTTCCTCAGATTGACCCTCTATATAACATAAGCAATGGCTGTGTCACTACATAACTTTGACCCTCCTTACAAGATAAGCAGAGGATATGTCACTGCATCACACTGACTCTCCAGACTGTATAAATACTGGTCTGGGTCTCTGTCTCATAATAACTCTCCACACTGCATAAACCAGGAGCCTGTGTCACTGCATCACACTGACCTCCACACCGCAAAAGCAAGGGGTGTGTCACTGCATCACACTGGCCCTCAACACCACATAAATTGATTTATTTGTGTTGCATTGAATACTATCTAGCTGGAAGTTGTGGCTCTGTTTTTTCAGTTAATGCTTGTTAGAATTTACTGCTTGTTAGAATTCCTGCATAGCCAGTGATAAGTGGGGGTAGTTTCATTTCATTGATATTTGGTTTCTGCCTAATATAAGTGGTACATTTTGGATTATTTTCTGCTTAAATTCTGAGCTTTGGCCGGCTAAGACCTACCTGCAATCAACTGGACGTATAAGTGAATTTAAGTAAAGCCAGATGGTGTCCCAGGCTGCGTCTTGCACGAACTACAAAACGAACTAACCCCCTACCTAAACACACTGTTCAACCTCAGCCTCTCCACAGGCTACATGCCCACAGAATGGCATACAGCAATGGTTATTTCACTCCACAAAGGAGGGGCCACAACTGACCCTGGTAACTATCGCCCCATAAGCCTGACTAGCCTGGTCTGCAAGGCTATGGAGCGCATCATCATGGAACTCATTAACAAAGACATTGGGAACCTCCAAACACTTGACCCGACACAGTTCGGCTTTGTTAAGGGCAGATCATGCCTACTAAACCTGGTTGACTTCTTCGAGACAGTCACCAAGGCCATAGATGATGGGAAGGTGGTTCACATAGCCTACCTTGACCTTGCCAAGGCTTTTGATACCATTCCCCACTCAGGAATTATAGAAAAACTCACCAGCCTGAACATAAACCCCTACGTCACGAGATGGGTTGCCAACTGGCTTACAGACAGAACTCACACGGTAAGAATAGCGGGCTCCAGGTCCGACTCTAAACCAGTCACAAGTGGTGTCCCACAAGGCTCGGTCCTGGGACCCCTACTGTTCAGCATATACTTCTCAGAAGTACAGGCAAACACAGGAGGACTATGGCTAACCAGGTTCGCTGATGACTGCAAACTGGGAGCCATAATTGACTCTCTGGCTGACATGGACATTCTCCAAAAGGGCCTTACTGAGATGGACACCTGGTGTCAAAGTCATGGTCTCAAGTTAAATGCCAAAAGGTGCATAGTCATCCCGTTTGGGAAAAACAAAACACCCATGAATTACCACATAGGTGGCAGCCCCCTTAATGCAGAAGAGGTAATAAGAGATCTGGGTACCTAGGTAGATAGTAATCTCTCCTTTGACAATCAGATTGCCAAAGTAGTTAGGAAATCCTTCTATGTAGCCCATCTAATTACTAAAGGGTTCGCATCTAGAAATAAAGAGGTTATAGTGCCCCTCTACCTGTCACTCATCAGACCCATCATAGGGTACAATGCCCCATTTGGGATGTACCTCACAAGACACTTCCAACAGCTGGAAAGACCACAAAAGTACCTCACCAGGAGGATTACTGGCCTCAAACATATGTCCTATGCAGCCCGACTGGAAAAACTCCGGCTGTACTCAGTGGCATATCGCTTACTCAGAGGTGATCTCTGCCTGACTTACAAAGCCATGTCCAACTCAAGATTGATGGACATACTCCACCTAAAGAAATCCAAGTCACTGCGAGCCACTCTCTTTAGTGTGCTAAACCTCACCACAACAATAAATAGAACATACTGGAGGGACAGATTCCTGTTACAGAGACTCCCCATGCTTTGGAAAAAAAATCCTAACTACATTAGACAGAGACCCTCACTAACACTCTTCAAGAGAAACCTTGACGAGTGGATGGGTAACAGAAAATACACCGCTGGGATCACTTCATTAGCTCTTCTTGACAGAGGTTCATGACAGAGGTTCAGTTAATTAATCAATGGGGTGGCGAAAGCTGACACACTCTTGCTAGGCTTATAAATGCCCTCGGGCAGATAGCCTAGTACCTACCTATGAACCTATAAGCAGAGGCTGTGTTACTGTATCACACTGACTATCCACAACAAATAACCAGGGATCTGTGTCACTGCATCACACTGACCCTCAACACTGCATAACCAGGAGTCTGTGTTACTGTTATCACAAAGATCCTCCTCACTGCATAAGCAAGGGTTGTGTCACAACATCCCACTAACCATCCACAATGATAAACGGGGGGAGTCTTTGTCACTGTATCCCCCGATACTCCACATCACATAAGCAGGGGCCTATGTCATTGTATCACACTGAATCTCAATAAAACGGTCCCCTGCTTTATGTGCTGTGAATAATCAATTTGATATAGAGGCTGTGTCACTTCTTCAGACTGACCCTCCACACCACATAAGCAGGGGCTTTGTCACTGCATCACACTGATCCTTTGCATGAGATAAACCAGGGGGCTGTGTTACTATGTTACTGACCCTCCACACAGCATAGCCAGGGATCTGTTTTAGTGTATCACACTGACCCTACACAACACAACACGTAATCAAGGGGCTGTGTCACTGTATCATACTGATCCTCTACATTGCATAACCAGCAGTTGTGTCACTGTATCACACTGACATCACACCACATAAGAAGGGTCTGTGTCACTGCATCAAACTGATTTTCTGCACTATATAAAGCAGGGGGTCATGTCTCTGCATCACACTAACCTATGTAATTAGCTCTGAGATTACCAAACATTAGGGTGAATGTTATTGAACAGCTGACAGATTGGTGCCCAGTCCTGACTAAATAGATGTTGATGTATTGTGCTGACAGGAGATGAAGAAATACCATATGCCATTTATTATGTTTTACACAAGCAGCATGAATCATGACCATGTTTTCACAAAACAGTAAAAAACACAGATCATTTTATGACAATGAAAGCTGAACAGAAAAAACTTTATTGAGGCACAGCACTATATAGATAGCCTCTGGACTCTTTGCTGAGTATCTTTGAAGTTAGCGCATCTTAAGCAAATGCCTTTTAATTCATCTGAGGCTAAACAATATTTATAAGGGTCAATAATGAGTCAGCAAATCACAGGTCACCAAATCATCCACACATAAACACTGCATGGGATAATGGTAACCAGGAACTTTTTTATCACTTCAAAGGAGAAACTAGTTAGACAGGAATACTTTGCAGCATCACTGTTCACCATTGCATATAGTGACAGACAAGTCAGCAAGTCTGTGCAGCAGTGTGATTTCAAGAAAACACCTGGCTGAATTTAGAAACGTTTCTTCATGGGTGCAAGTCTCCTGGCTGAATTTAGAAATGTTTCTTCATGGGTGCAAGTCTCCCTATATTCCCCATAATAAAGTTCAACAACATGCAACCTCTGGGAATGGGAAAGAAGAGGTTTTAGCTGAGACTCAGCATTCCTCCTTTTTTAGACATGACTTAGCCTCATAGATAGATAAGTTAAGTTACAGGGATATATGAAGCAGAGCCTCATTGTAGGGCACAAGGGGCTTATCCCTGAAAACAGTATGTAGTAACTGTTTGTTTCAGAATGTGACTTCCACACTGTCCTGGCAGGACAGCGGTGTGTGTGTGTGTGTGTGTGTGTGTGTGTGTGTGTGTGTGTGTGTGTGTGTGTGTGTGTGTGTGTGTGTGTGTGTGTGTCTGTGTGTCTCTGTGTGTGTGTGTGTGTGTGTGTGTGTGTGTGTGTGTGTGTGTGTGTGTCTCTCTCTCTCTCCTGGCATTTGATTTGTTTGGGATACTGTTTTTAGCAATTTGTGTTTCCAATCTCTGCTTCAGTAAGAAGACATAATTCCTTTGTAAGTATTATAAATTATATCTAGATTTTACAGAGTAGCTTTCCATGAAAGAGCCAACATTTGGTACTGTGGAATGGATTTCAGACATAAAGACATTACATTTTTGAACTAAAGCTACTAACCCACCAATTCAGAGATGACCTGTAACTATAATGTAGTCAGCAATCATTACATGAGTTTGTGGTAACACATCATTATTTGAGAACTGCTGTAAGGATAAAACAACTTCCAGAAATGAGTTTGTGGTAACACTTGGATGACTGAAATGCCAAGGATTTGTTTGAGTACAAGAGATATATTAAAAAAACTGCTGTAAAGATAATAAAAATCTTCCAGAAATATGTCTTTCATCTTACTGCTCTTTATTACCATTTAAAGGCCATTGTTTTATAATTAACATTTACTCACAATTGTGCTATGGTGGAGTAGATATCTTTCTGATACATTCTCTGGTACCTACATGGCTTGCTTTAAGAAATGTATTTAAATACATGAGAAGCCTATGAATGATTTATAAAATTCCAATGGTTAAATAATCAGTTGTATATACTGATATGGTTGGTAATTTTTCTTGCAATGGGCCAAAACTGACATTTTTCCTTTTTGATGCGTGTACCATGATATTATTTATTCTTTCTCATCTTTCAAAAAAAGGACAATACTTCACTTTCTTAGAGGCTTGGGCCAGTGTCCATGTAATAATGTAAAGAACATGATGTTCTGGTCGCACCAGTATCTGGTAACTTTGCATCTGATATTGTTAATCCTCGTTCATTCCTTACGTATGGGTATCGGTTCCGAGCTCGAAACCGAGCCTGCCATTTTCAAAGCTTGCGTCAGCTACAAACTCTCGAGCTAAACTCTTACCCATAATTCCCCTCTCCCTGTTACCCCACATTTCGTTTGCCACATTGCCATTTGGTCGTGTCAAGCTGCTTCTCTTGAGCTAAGTATAGATATTTGTTGTCAGACTAGTCTAATATATAACTTTTTCTGTCAGAAAAGTTTCTAATTTGTTGTCTCTTACCCTATCACATTTAGCGACCATATTTTCTTGAGTTTTCTTCTCTTTACTCTGCACTTTTTAATGCGAGATATTTCTCCCTTACCATCGTTGGTAATCCCTTCCTTTTCTTCATACCATCAGGTATTCTTTTGTACCAATGCTGGTACCTTTTCTTCTGTCTCATTTTCTATCAAGGCAGATAAAAAAGATAGTCCAGGATTTAAAAGGTGTTCTGATTGTGGACACAAATTACCTACATCAGATGCACACGCTTTGTGCATTTATTGCTTGGGTGTGTCCCACTTATCTGTTGACCCACCCTGCGGTATTTGTAAAAATTTTTTTCCAACAGAACCTTGACTGAAAGTAAAAATAAGTTGTTGCTGAAGGGACTTCTTAAATCTCCCTTTTCAGAAGCTATTTCTGGGTCGGAGGCTTCAACCCCTCCTAGAGCCCATAAGAACATTTTGGATGATCCTACTAAGGCCAAGTCTTTGCCTTCGTCCCGGCTGGGGACTCCCACCAACCAAGACCTAAGAAGGCTAAAGTTTCTGCTTCGGAGCTCACTCAGTCAGCCCCAGTGCTTTCGGTGCCTAGACCTTTGGCACTGAGGCCTTCGGCGCCATCAGTGATCTCGGCTCCATCTTTTCCTGTAGTCTTTACTATATCAGTACCGAGGGGCTCCTCGGTTCAAACTATTATGACTACTACATCGGCACCAACTGTTCAGTCAGCACAGACCTTGACCACGTCGGCTCCGACATCTTACTCAGAACTGACTCCTCAGTTTTTGGCACCGATTTTGTCGGTTCCACCTTCAGTACTGGCAACCACTTCGGCACTGATCCTTTTGTCAGTGCAGACCATGACCTCGGCACCAATGATTTCCTTGGTGCAGACACCTGTAGTCCAGTCTCTCTCAGCACCGTTGTTCTTGGTGTGGACTGGTGAGGTGGGCACCGAGCTTGTCTCTTCTGTGGACAGACCGGTTTCTCCCTCAGTCTCCGTGAGGTCCACTAGAAGCCTTTCCGAACATGATGTGTTGTGTCTTGTGGATCAATTGCTTCTGGCCAGAGGTATCCCGCCCCCCAGGACCTATTCTTCCTTGGGAGGTGATCACCCATCTCCAAAGACCCCCTCTTATTCTCCTCCTTCATTGCCTTTGAAGTCCATTGATATAGCACAGTCTTCCCCCTCTACGGTTTCCTTTATGGATCTCACTAAGGAACCGCAGTTGCCTTCATGGCAGGAGAGTTTTGCTACAACCCAGGATGACAGTTGTGACACACGTAATTTGTTGTTCTACAGCCATCTGGGGACTCCGGGTAGGTAGGCTGAGCCACTTAGGGGAGGGGTGACCCCTGTCCTGGACACTCACCCCTCTTCAGATGGACCAGCCTTTCAACTGATGGAGAAGGCTCTGGCTTCTGCTGGCAATACTATGCTGTCTATCCCCCTGCCCTCTTCTGGTCCACTGTGTTCACAGGTCGCACCTAGCAGACACTGGGTGCAGGGGCCTCAGGACATATTCCCACAGGAAACCCCTTTTCTGCTGTCTTCCCCAGCTTCTCCCTCTGAGGAAGTTCACCAGAAAAGTTTGTGTAAGAGGAAGCACATGGACTCCACAGAGGAGTCCCTCACTGAAGACATAAACTTTGATGAGGAGGAAGGATCCCCTCGATCACCCTCTGAGGTATCCTTTGGTGATATCCTCGAAATCCTTAAACAGAGAGGTGACTGGCAGCCCTCTAATCCAACCTCTGAGGAGTC
This sequence comes from Protopterus annectens, assembly GCF_019279795.1. Taxonomy (NCBI): domain Eukaryota; kingdom Metazoa; phylum Chordata; order Ceratodontiformes; family Protopteridae; genus Protopterus; species Protopterus annectens. The sequence continues at coordinate 489,900,810 of NC_056750.1, read as the reverse complement.
TGTGTTCCTGCAGGCCTTTTACGCCTGGCCCCCTACCTCCTGGGTTACTCCACCTGCTGATGAACTTGTCTGGCTCATTGTGCAGCATGCGTGGAAGGCTCCTGACACCGTCGAGGCTATTCCCCAGAGGCCAGATAAGATTTTGTCCCCTCCTGCTACAGATCCCCATTGGTCTAAAGGTCTTCCTGTGGATGCTCTGGTGGTGGCAGCTGAAACAAAAAAGGATCTGGCGGAAGAAGAAAGCCAGACTGTCCACCCACCTAACAAAGAGTCCCGTGCCCTGGACAAGATAGGGAAGTGCACCTTTGCATCAGCAACCTTTGTTATCAAGTCCCTAAATTATATGGCACACTTTACCACACTTCAAAGGGATCTGATTTCTGAGCTCTCTGAAACCTTGGCTGGTACCGTGTCTGATGAGGTCCGTTACAAAGTGGCCTCTCAGCTGGCCACCATTGAGTCAATATCTAACTCCTCTATGTGACTGATATCTCATGCATTAGAAGGAGCAGCTAGAGTGGCGGGTTCAGCTGTGTTCTTGAGATGACAAGCCTGGATGCGCTTGTGCAATTTTGTGGAACCCTTTAAGGCTTCCTTTCTTAATGCTCCCATTGAGGCCTCTTCGTTGTTTGGACCCAAAGTTAAAAGCACACTGGATGTGAACAGGACGGTAAGACCCTTTCTGCCGTAGGTGTCAGGGAATTCTTCCCCTCAATGTGCTTTCTCCTGAAACCAAAAGAGTGGGAAGATATGGTTCAAGAAATCTCAGGGTCCTTTCCGTGACATACAGGCCAAGTTCTCCCCTAGAGGCAGAGGGGGAAACTCACAGGGAAGATGCCCCTTTTTGGGGCAGAGGGGGTCCACATAACCAGGGTTCCAGGGACTCTTTTCCTGGCCAATCCTACCAGCGCTCCTGAAGAGCGGCCCAGCTCCTTTCCTCTGGAGGTGGTTGGGGGTCATTTCTCCTTATACCCTTCTGCCTGGCTAACCATCACCACCAATTTTTGGGTACAAAGGATTATAACCAGAGGTTATCATATCCCCTTCGATCTTTGTCCTGTCCCTTCAAAAAACCTTCCTGACGTTCCACCCAGTCAAAGGGAAGAAGCAGCACTAGAGATACAAAAGCTGCTAAGAAAGAAAGTCATCCAAATAGTCCCTCCAGACTAAATAGGATCTGGATTCTACTCAAGATTATTTTTGGTGCCAAAGAAAACCGGGGACAGGAGACCAATTTTGGATCTCAGTGTGTTTGTGACAGTACAAAAATTCCGGATTGTCACAATACAGTCTATCCTCCCGCTTTTGGAAAAAGATGATTGGATGTGCTTGATAGATCTTCAAGATGCATACTACCACATAAAAGTGGACAGACCATCAAGAAGATTTCTGCACTTCTGTGTGGGAGCCAGTCACTACCAGTTCAGAGTACTGCCCTTCGGACTCTCTACAGCCCCCAGAGTGTTCACAAAGTGCATGGCAGTCATCACAGCTCACTTGCCACTACAAGGATTCCAGGTGTTTCCATACCTAGACTACTGGCTCATTTCCACCACCACCAGACATCTATTGAAAGAAGCCCTGGCATACTCTCTCCTTGCTGCACAAAGGCTAGGCATAACCATAAATTGGCAAAAATCCAATCTCACCCCATCTCAGTCCACAGAATTCATAGGGGTCATCTTGGATACAAAGAATTGCAAAGCTGCCATTCCAGAGCACAGAATTCTAAGGATAAAGCAATAACTGATCCCAATCCTTTCAAGGGAGAAATCCACAGCTCACTCTGTCCTACAGTTGTTGTGCTCCATGGTAGCCTCCATCACCATTGTCCCCCCAGGCCAGGTTTCACATGAGGCTTCTACAATGGCTACTGCTCACCCAATGGTAGCCCTTTCAGCATCCTCTTTCAGCCATGGTTCGAATAACCCACAGGTGCAAACAGTATTTACATTGGTGGATGACACAAAATCTGTCATAATGGCTTCACCCCTTCTCCCCCCAGCAACCCAAGGATACAGTGACCATGGACACCTCACTGATGGGGTGGGGGGGGGGGTATGTCAGGGACAGACAGTCCAAGGCACTTGGTCCAAACTGGAGGCCCATCTGCATATAAATGTTCTAGTGCTGAGGGCGGTGTTTCTGGCATTGCAAGCATTCCATCCCCTGCTGCCGTCTGGGACAACTGCGATTCAATCAGACAACATGGCGGTGGTCTGGTACATCAACAAACAATGTGGAACCAAATCTTATCCTCTTTGTTGAGAGGCCATGAGGATATGGCAAAAGGCGATGGCTACCAACCATTTTCTTCTAGCAACGCACATTCCCGGGAGTTCCAACATGATAGCAGACAGACTCAGCAGGTGTATTCTACAACCTCACGAGTGGTCCCTGAATCCCTTGATAGCGACGGAGATCTTCCACCACTGGGGCTGTCCTTGCTGTGACCTCTTTGCATCCCTAACCAACTACAAATGCAGCAACTACTTTGCCCTGATTCCCCCTCCGGGACAGTCACCCAGGGACGCTCTAGTTCATGATTGGCCCACGGATCTTCTTTATGCATTCCCACCTTTTCCCCTCATTCCCCAGTTTCTGAAAAAATCCCGTCGGTTGAAGAGCAAGGTGATGCTCATAGCACCATATTGGCCTTGTCAGATTTGGTTCTCCTTCCTTTGGCCTCACCTGCTAGAATGACCATGGATTCTCCATCCAATCCCGGAGTTGATCTCACATCCACAGAACCTGATTCATCCCAACTTGGACAGCCTGAAGCTCACAGCTTGGCTACTCCAATTCCCTTGATTGCCAGGCAGAATTATATTTCTTTACCAGTACGGGACATTCTCATTGCATCTCATAAGTCTTCCACTAGAATTACTTATCTAAGCAAGTGGAAAAGATTTAACTGTTGGCTGAAAGAAAAACAAATAGATCCCTTCTCAGCACCTGTGTCGATAATATTAGAGTATCTGGCCAACCTTTTTCAATTGGGTCTATCGGCCTCTACTATTAGAGTTCATTTGGCTGCAATATCTAATTTCTATGAGGGTGTCCAGGACTCCTCTCTTATGTCACACAAATTATGCAAGACCTTCATAAAAGGTGTGAATCATTTGAAACCTCCTTTTAGGGAACCTATTCAACCATGGGATCTGACATTAGTTCTACAAGCTCTGACAATTCCACCCTTCGAACCAGCTTCTTCTTGCGACCTCAAATATTTGTCATGGAAAACCTTGTTTTTGGTCACCATTACTTCTGCCAGATGTATCTCTGAGCTTCAAGCTTTATGCATCAAGAGTCCATACTTGATTTTTCATAGAAATAGAGTGTTTTTGAGAACTAATCCTTCATTTCTGCCAAAAGTGATCTCTGAAATGTCCATTAATCAAACCATTGAATTGCCAGTTTTCTTCCCAATCATTTAAACAGAGGAGAGTATTGCCTACATACCCTAGATAGTCACAGGGAAATCATTTTTTACTTAAACAGGACTAGGTCCTCTATTAAATCTGACCAGTTATTTTTGGACTATTTTGGACCTAGATTAGGATCTGCTGTTGCTAAGGTCACATTAGTTAGATGGTTGAAAGACTGTGTGACCTTCATTTATACACAACATAATATTCCATTACCTACTACCATGAAGGCTCATTCGACAAGGTCGGTGGCAACTTCTGCTGCCTTCCATGCTAGAGCTTCTTTACATAACATCTGTGCAGCTGCAACTTGGGTTATGCCTCATACCTTCATCAATCATTACAAATTGGATTTGGCCTCCAGGGGAAGAGCATTTTTGGTTCTATGATGCTCAGGAATGAGAGCATCCCAGGAATAGAGGTAGGTAGGTAGACAGAACTCTGTCCCATATGTAAGGAATGAACGAGGATTAACAATATCAGATAAAGAAGTTATGTCTTACCATAATGTTCCATCTGTATTGTTGATCCTCGTTCAATTATTACGACCTTTCCTCCTTCCCCCTCCTGTGGCTTCTAGTGGATCTCACCATCCGGTTCCCTTAGGTCATTTGACCAGAGGTAGCCTCTACCTTCTTTTGACTTGCAAACTCAATCTGAGGTAACAGGGAGAGGGGAATTATGGGTAAGAGCTTAGCTCGAGAGTTTGTAGCTGACGCGAGCTTGAAAAATGGCCGGCTTGGTTCCGAGGTCGGAGCTGATACCCATACATAATGACTGAACAAAGAGCAACAATACAGATGGAATGTTATGGTAAGACATAACTTCTTTTTATTGCTGTAGCTTGACATACTGCAGTATTGACACTGCGATGTGCTTCTGACTGATAATGAAGTTGTTTGATTTATTTGGGGGGCTTCTGAGGCAAGATAAACATAATCAGGATCTATTGCATATAAAATGACTCTGTAGTGTGAGCACATGTTCTGTATCCAAGCTCAGTATCAGGTAGAACACGGACAAATTACTCATTTCTATAACGAAGAGACTTATCAAATAGCTTCTCCTATCTGCTTGCCTGGTATATATCTTAAGGTCAAATGCACCATGCCTCTGAAAGACATCATAAAATTCTACTATTAACGTAGCATATTTTTATAACTCAAATTTAACATCGATACAGATCTATAAAATCAAGCCTCTGGGAGGCCTTGCTATTTTTGGGCATCTGAACAGCCAAGGGAGAATCTCCAGAAGGGCAAGGGGAATTTTCTGTAGTTTTCCTACGTCCCTCATGGCTTTCAGGCTTTCTAGGCATTTTTCAGCTTTACAGTAGCCCATCTGACCTTGGTACATTTTATGTTTTTTGCCTTACGATTCCTTCTTCTTCATCATGCCCCCTGTATAGGTGTCACAGGACAGTGATCTTCCTCATAGGTTGCCTTGTACACTTTTAATAAAATTAAGAACATAATACTTGTTTTGGGTTTATTGTTTCATTTTCAGTTTATTGGGCTTTATCATTTCAATTTCAGTTTAATATACTCATTTATAAAGCGTTCTGTAGATTCTTCCTAATTTGCCAGTGTGAGATCTTAAAACTACATTCCATCAGCCCTTTCTTCTATGTTAATGTTATTCTATGCTGACATATCCGGACCTTGTCACTGTATTATCACTTGTAAAATTCCCAGTTCCATTTTGATATTATATGATTTCATCTAACTATTGTTTAAGATGCCTCTGGCAGTCACTTGTGTTATCTTTTCAAAAAGCTTATTTTCTGCATTTGTATCATACCCTTTGTATAAATACTTCTATATTTACTATTCCCGATGTACTATCCTTCTGTCTTAATAAATTCTGTAGATTTATTTTCAGGACACAGACTGCTTCTCACTCATAATGCCAAATGACAAATGTTATTTTTGTCCTGTACCACCCAACATTTAACAGATCTGTCTATGTGACCCAAGCTAAGGTTTCAAATTAATCAAAGCATGGTCTGAAATAAATAACAGTTCCCGATCAACATCTTATACTGCATACACACAAAAGCCTGTTGTAACCAGAAGTAATCTATTCTGAAGATCCATGTGTAAAACATGTCAGATGGTCAGGGATCTACTACTGCAATTAGTCAAACAAAATGTTTCTGAAATTCATTTCAACCGAGGTGATTACTTAACAGATGCTTCATGAAGAGATGCATAATTTTGTCTGGAAATTATGCAGAGGGGTAAGGCTGTAAACTGTAGTTCCTGTGGTGCAAGGTTTAATTCCATCAGCCCTCACTTGCCTACTGAGTGACCTTAACTAATTCACTTAACCAGATATTGCTCCAGGGTACCCATGAAAGGGAACTGTGTGTCCTGTGGACCTACCTGGTTAAGAAATGGCTATTACTATATGAGAACAGGCTTTGGAAAAGATTTTACTCCTGGTACCTGCCATATGGTTTGCCCCCACATCCTTGCTTTAATACCCAGGTACATTTCATAGAGAATTAAAACTTGTTTGGGGTGGGCTAATACTTTTAATGATTATTTTTGTAAAACAGCTCTTTGGGGGACTTTTCACCTTTATGGATAAAATAGAACACACTTGCATTCATCCTCATTGTTGTGCATCCTGAGAGGAGTGCAGATTTCTTACAAAATGCAAGAAATATACAGCTAATCAAGGCATTTAATACAGGTTAATGAATCAGCATTTGATCCACATTGGTTTGCATCACCATATAAATTCTATTAGGAAATGTCTCATTATACAAGTCCCTCGAATCAAGATCATACCTCTCACCTTATTTGCCCAAGAATAAAGGGGCAGGGTGAAACAGAGGCCCAAATCAGGGATGATTTTTAAGTATTACTCTAATTCACTTAGAGCAGCAGGTTTCGCATCACCATAATTGTTTTTGAACAATAAGTATGAAAATCTGATGACTGGTATTGACTGACTATAATACCGAGTTATTTGCCAGAAAAATCAAATCATTTTACGAGGGACAGGGCAAAAATATGAGGCAAAATCAGAGACATTTCACAGGCACAATCAAGATCCATGAAGTATTCACAGAAGAAACTTTACAGAACTGTTTGAAATGCTGACATTTGAGTTTGTGTTTATTTTCTGGACAGCTATCACAGTAAGTTCTCAACCCAGAATAAAAAAAAATGCAGACGTTTGCAGGAAATACTGAAGGACAATTTTAGCCAAATCTTTTTTACCTTGGGGCAGTGAATCAGCTGCAGAAGAAATAGAAAACCTCACCTAGCATATGTAGTGTTGCTACTGCCAAGCAGCTCATGGATTGTTTTTTTTTAATTAGAAAAAAAGAGTGAGAAGGTCACACTGAAAAAACAGTCAATAAAAACTAAATGAAAACTCTAGCCAAGCTAGAACTTCGAATGAGTGACCTACCAAACCTCCTGTGACAGAGGCACATGGGATATATGCAAATGACCCCTATGAACATCAGGTGTTTCAGCTATATGGTGATTCTGATTGCCCATGACTTTTACTTTTGAAGTTGTTTTGATGGACAATTTCAGGGCAATAAAGGCAAACCCCACTAGCTACGGATATGAATATTCTGGCCTTGTTATGACTTTGTCAGCATAGCACAAACAGAGTGTTTGACTAAGCATAAGAAATACAGGCTTGTTATACCAAGCTGATATCCATTATCATTAGGGTGACTGCAAAATATCCCAACTAACAAATTAAAACAAAAAGTGAGAAGGTAACACTGAAAAACCAATCAGTAAAAACTAAATGAAAACTCTAGCCAAGCTAGAACTTCCAATGAGTGACCTCCCAAACCTCCTGTGACAGAGGCACATGGGATATATGCAAATGACCCCTATGAACATCAGGTGTTTCAGCTATATGGCAATTCTGATTGCCCAAGACTTTTACGTTTGAATCACGTTTTTTTTAATTAGAGGAATAATTATGACTGACTTTTAGTGCACACTATCTTTTCTTGCAGTGATAAGGAGCTTTCAGCAACTATCTAGCTGATGAAGCTGTCTGACCCCTTTTCTAACTTTTTTGACTAGATGATGGATTATTTTATAATGGTTCATAGGTAGGTACTAGGTTATCAGCCCAAGTGCCTACGTAAGCCTAGCCAACAAGGTTCCCTGGCTTAGGCCACCCAAGAAAGTTATTTTCCTGTGCCACTGTTGAGCAGAGACACAAGTGATCCCCGAGAGAGAGAGTTTTAGCAATAATCCACCACTGGGTGTGGGTAATGCTGGATTTACCCCTGACCTGCATGGGTTAATGAAGCCCTTTACTTTCATGAGCAAACACATAGAATGTAAGCAATTTCTTTTTTAATTTAAATAATGGTCAGTTCACTTCTGGCTGCCATTTCTGTAAAGGATAAGGGTAGTGCAAAGCATGCTGCAGCTTTTATAGCTGTTAGATATCTTCCCATGTACTTCTGTGGGACAGTGCATTGTCTGTGGCAGCATGAGGTGTTCACTTAATTGTAACAGGTGAGCACATAAGAACTTTACTATAATAAGCTTGTTATAGCAAGGGTCTTTCACATCAACCTCATGGATTATAGCAAGGTTATTTCTCTATCAATTGCAGAGCAAAATCAGCATATTCTGTATATGAACATTTCTTTAATCAAAGTAGGTCTGATTTATAAATGGGCAGTAATGATTTTTTTTTTACCAACCCAGGTAACATAGACTTGCAGAAAATATTTATAAGTTATAGATAGTGTTGCAACATTTGATGCAAGTTATGACAGCCTTATTTTACAGCTGAATGTACCTAGGTGATAGTACCACATTGGTGGCTTTGATCCGAACCTACATTAGTTGACACAGATTTGTTGAATCTATGGAGCTTGTACTATGACATTTGTAGTAAAGATATTTACAAAAAATAATTTGCTACATGGTTTACAAGTAACTACCATGTACACTTGACACTCGAGTTACATATTTTATTAACACAACCTTCTGAAATATGAAATACTGGATCTTTCATGGGTACTGGTGTTTCTACACAAAATTAAAACATGTCTTTTGGATAAGGACATGTTAGTTTCTGTTCAACTGCCTGCACAAAACATTGATATGCTGTGCTGAATCTCTGTATTAAACTGCTGCACACTCTGATGATAATATATGCACCCACACCTCTTGAAAGATTATCACAAACAAATTTAGATTTCTTGCTGGGGTACAGTCTGAGAACTGGTCTCACTGCCTTCTTATAAATGCCTTGAAACCATTGATTATGACAATTCTTAAATAAAGAGCCTGGCAGATATACACATTTAATGACCCTTTTATTAAGGTTGTAATCAGCCGTGAAGCCCTTTTGAGACCTGCTGCAAAACATTTTTGAGAATAACAGAACATGGCTGCTATAGTGCCAGTGCATGCAAATGGGAAGAAGGTGAATGCAATCCATAACCTGATTTTCTGTGCCGTAGTTCAAAGATAGGTTACTGACTATACACTAGCAGAATAAATTATTCAGATTAGATTGCAAAGTCAATATGAGTTAGTATGAAGTTTTATAACTCTAATGAAAACAGATTATAATTATTTTACAGGCAAGATAAATGATTTACAAATATTGCAAACACAAGCAGTTCTCATGCAAAGCCTTACAGAACTCCTCTTCCATTATTTTGTTGCATGGAAAATGAGTTGCTGATAGTAAATAGTTATTCTGACCATTATGATTTACATCAGGAGACATCTAAATTATGGAGTCTAGAGGCAATGAATATTCTTTGTAAAATCATTTATAGGTGACTGCAGTGCCTATCAACTTCTTTTTGATCCATGCATATTTTATTACTGCACGAATCATTGACCAAGATGCAAAGGATATAGATTGCTTCTAGTCGTCATATATTTTTAAAGTATCAGCTTCAAGTCAAGTCATACCTTCAAGCATTTGTTTGCTGTTTAATAAGCTTATCTGGATAAGAGATTCTGAAAACTGCCTCTTTTGGGAAACATTTATTTCAGGTTTTCTTGTTTACCTATGTTTATGATTCCAGAAGGAATATCTTTCATGTACATATAAATGTTATGAGAGGTTATGCGTTGTAGCAAGTTAATGTAAGAGGTGAGTTTACCAAAATAATTTTCTTTTGCAGTCATTACAATGTTTTGCTGACATGGATTTCATGTGCTTTTTTGTCTGATATGTTGATACATTAGTGACACTTGTGAATGATTCATTTTAGATGTTGCTTTGATAATAGCAAGGGCAACATTTCTGAATGTTTCAGTTTTATTTACTGCCTTGCGTGTATGGGGGGTCAATTAAGTCTGAAACTTCGACTGCCAATGCCCATTCATTATTTTGGGAAGGGCCAAACAAAAACATGCTATAACATTTTAGCCATTAAGTACTTTCATAAAGAAATGAATTATTAATTTTCGAACTGCCGCTTAGTTTTCTGACTGCTTGTATCAGAAAGTCAGACATTTTTTTTTAGTTTGCAAATGTAAATAGTGATTTTGGATTTCAGACAATCATACAAAATAAGAAGGTGGTTTCTGTTTACTTAAAATATTTCAAAGTTTTATGTTAGATAGTTCTAGTAAATCTGAGCAGAAAGGTAAGAGCATATTTTCTGATAAAGTCGGCTTACATTTGTTTAGATTACTTAACTAGCTCAGCAGGCCATCCACTAAGTATTTTATTTATATTTAAAACCAGTATAGGTATATAGGTATGAGAGTTTTAGGAGGTCAGCTATCATCTTTCAGGATGTCGTAATATGTGGGATCTGTAAGGGAAGTATATGATAATAAGAGATCTGAGCCTGTGAGCACATGTCATATATTATAAAAAGTGCCTGTAGAAATGTCACATGGATGTACAGAAAATGCAAACAAAAGTATTAAACTGCATTTTTTTCCGTTCAGCCAAATGTTCCATGACTGAGAGGTATGCTGACCAATCTGAATCCATATTAAATGTCTAATGGTAAGATTCATTAACACATTAAGCCAGGTGTGAATTTAGTTTGTATTACAGCAAGTTTTCTAATTCATAAATGACAAGAATGAAGCAATTTCTATCACATTTTAGCTAAGTAATCCAATCTAATGCAGGTGAGTATAAATGAAAATTAGAGGCATACACAATTTTTGTACTCTGACTGTACTCAGTTCATAATTGGTATCACATGGCATAAGTAACAGCAGTCAAAGAGTAAATGCAATAAAAACAAAAAAAATCTTTGTCAGAATATTCAATATTATAGGAGTGGCAGTGTGACACAGTGGTCATGTACAAAACTGGAACAGAATACAGATGTAACATACATACAAGACTGGACTTTAATGGCCTAATAAACTAAGAGCCCCTCGATCACTGTATAGCCAACTAGGCCATCATAAAATGCAACTGCTATATGTTGTTTGAATATATTGTAGTAAAAGGAGAATTTCATCAACGCAATAACGGTACTATAAGAGTTTTACAGCCAACCGTATACAGGGTACATGACACAGCTCACACTCACTTGCTGCAGCATGTAGGGGGGGGGGCTTGTAATGTTACACTATACACTTAGGAATGATGCACCATATATAGGCATTTGACAGGGTAGCAAGTCTAGATTGCAGACATCTGAGCCCTACTAAGACAGATGTTCCTCCTTCTGCTGCTAGCTTGTGAACAGAGTTGCTTATATTAGATATCGGGCATTTGTAGAGGGGAATGCTACCACATGGGGTGGACAGAGAAAGCACATCTTTATTTCCCATGCAGGGCAAGGACAAGCATGCTGCAGCATGCTGAGAATTTAGAAACTCACAATAATTGCTGCCAACTCTGTAGAAGGACTACAACACTGTTGTTCCATCAAGTAAGGTTGATATTTAATTCAAGTTGGGTTGACTGACTTATTTCTGGCAATTCAAGATTTTCAGTCATCCAAGAATATAAATTTAGACAACTGTCTTTTCTAATTGTGTTTCATTCTACAGATTAAGGTTTAGAAAATTCTCAATGCACACACGGACTGCTTTATCACTATATGTTATTTGCTCAGACTTTGAGGAGATATGAATGCATGACTCTGAGTATCTAAGATGAACTTTATTTGAACAGTCCACTGACTATGTGGTTACTTTATTTCATGGAGTCTTTATCATCCTAGAGCATTCAAGATTGTGAATACTTCAGTGTCTTAGCTAGGCTTTACAAGAAGAGGCAGCGTTGGTAACTTTGTGACTAGTCTTTGTACTCTGTTTCTGTTGACGAAATTGTAGTTAGGAATTAACTCTTGAGATTAGAAAAGAAACTTTATTTAAAAAATCTTAACAAATCTTTCATTACTGAATAACACACACACACACACACACACACACACACATATACACACGATCCAGCTGTACAACAAATTTGCTTTAACAGAGGTAATGGAAAATGAAGAAAAAGAATATTGACTAGTGGTGACCCATCATAATTTGGAATGCCATATTCTGATGTCAAACAACATTTATCATCTCAAACAATATTTATTATCTAAATTAAGATGTACTTCATCCCTAACAGTGCTTACACTAATTTCACCTGCATCAAACCTTAACAGTACACAAGACTGAGTGATGAGAGATAAAAACTTGAGCATATTAAATCTCAACAAAACAAAAGAATCAAGGAAAATGGAAATATGTAAGCATGAAATCCTGCCAAACAGATTCATAATTTACTTTCATTATCTTCTTATGTCTGAAATATTCAGGGGAAAAAATAAATAAATTATTCTGTCTCCTTTATTGTTCAAGGAAATTTATTATATCTGCTATACTCTTAAGAGACTCTCTTACTGAATGTTGTTTTGACAATCTCCTTTGTTTGTTGTAAGATTTAAAAGGAGTGAGGTACTGATGTACAATTTATTCTTTTTCTTACACACTTTATTGATCCTCCATAATTGCTGAGCCTCATGTCTCCAACCATAGTGCCCACCGGAGCAACTACATGTGGTGAGGTCCACACCCAGGCTGCCATCACAGGGTTACCTTAGGCCCAAATTATTTCCCCTATCATGGATACTAGTGATTGAGGGATCCACGTTTTATTTTAGTGTATTGTATTACAAACCCTGTGACTTGAGGGGAGGGAATTATAAAAATAAGTTGGAAATAGAGACAAAACAACAAATATGTTTAGACATAGAAAAAATTAGGTATTAATGATGTTATAAACATTAGATTTTTAAGGGAAAGGGGTAAATAAATAAACAAATAAATAATGTCATGTATACTTATATTTTTAGATATGCATTAACTGAAATTATTTATTTCTTTATTAATTCTGGTTATATAATAGATACACAATGTGTTTTTTAAACTTTAAATTAAGTGTGTCCAATTTGACTGGCATTCTGAAGAAGTCTTTCTTAGTTATCATAATGAAAGTAATTAAAAATTCTCATTGCTTGAAGACAAATGGTGTTTTTCAGATTTCCAGAAAACTGCAACAATTACAATAACATTTTTTTACTTCATCAGACAGACCCAAACAAAGCAAGCCTTATTTTGGTGGTTACAGTTGATCACCAACAAATCTGGTTAAACCTGCCATGTTTTAAAGCCTCATCATATATAATTAAAAAGAAACCAAACAGAATTTTTTGCAGAGTGCATTGATTCCACAGTGGCAAACACAATGGTTATAACTTCAAACCACTAAAATACATTTTACATATAGGATCCAAGTATTACAGTTCTAGGCACTGGCGAAAAAGAACAGCCATGTTATGTAATTCTAAAGTTTTAACTTTTTTCCCACTAGTAGCTTATACAGCTGAGTAGGCTACAAAGTTTTTGGGACAATATGTTATATGTAGAGTAATAAGAGTGGGAGGTACCTTGTGATGTCAAACTGCATAATTCAGCAAATGTTTCCTACAATACTCATATGGTTCCTTGTCAGACACATCCCTGCAATATTCCATGTAATTGTTGAAGACACCAATATATACTGACATTATAGTACAGAATTGTAAAATAATATTTACAGATCTAAACACTGTGCATTCTCTATGATACTGTACTCAGTAGTTACAGAAAATTTTGTATGAACGTGTTTTCAAACTAAAACCAGTCTCAAATGAAAATTATTGGCTGTTGTGTATGGGGACAGTTTTAAAAGGACTGAGCCTTGTGTGAACCAAGATCTGAACCGGTATCTAATGCTCAAGTTACAGTGTTCCATTTTAGGGTGTCACTTTGTACAGATGAAAATAAAGTAAATGTTTACATAGGATGACATCTATCACAATCAAAAGGAAAAATCTTAAAAATAAAATATAAAAACATTCTGATAATACTTCTGTATTCGTTGCCTAAAAATGAATGTTTCCATTTCAAATGCAACCGCCAGCTTCTGTCTGAAAGAGTCTCAAAAGCATTTTGAGGAATTCTTCTTTTAGTCAGTGCAACACAAGAGACAAACTGCATTCATTTAAATTTCAAAGCTGCACTCCCAGGTAAATCTCATTGAATATTCATGACTCGGGGAAAATCCTTTAACATTTTTGTTATAAAGGGCCATTTATATCTTATAGTTTATAAGCGTGGATTAATGATCACTGTAGACTGAGTATGTTAGCGTATCACAGAGCCATACAAAGTCCTGCTTATATTTCAATGCAGGTCACATATACTTATTGGAGGATATGAAATAATGTCCGAAATCCTTACCAGGTTCCTATGAGTACTGTGGCTCAGTCCAATAACACCACTCCAGGCTTGGGTAAACAGCTGGGATATGTAGGGTTTAGAAGAAGAATGGATTTAAATAATTAAAGTTGCCTTTATTTTTTACTGCAAAAGAGAAAGAACTTCAGAAATACCAATGAATTAAAATATTGTTCTACCTAAAAACTACTGCATGTTACTTTTCTATTTAAATTTTTTAAATTTAATTAATACATTCACATTATTACTTTGAAATGTAAATTATTTTCTTAAATCCTTTATAAAAGATTTTCTCTTTATAATAATATTTTCTTGAGCATATTTATGAGTATCCCTCATTCGAATATCAAACCACTGACTATAATATATTGAGAGTCTAACAGCAGGTGGACTATGTGTCCTTGAATAGAGTATGTTGTCTCATAACTGAATTTTGCACATTATTTTATACATCCTCTTGCCATTAGTGTGATCCATAAAAGAAAATTGTGGTAAAAATATACTGCTGCTGCAGATGATTATGATTGTCCATAGATATTGTACAAATAAGAACCGTGTACAGAAATCATTTTGCAGGTACCACAGTATTCCCATAATTAAACACTTATATGTACATTGACATAGAGAGATATTACTGATACACACAGAAATTGATTTGGTTAATATCATATGAATGGCTGCATTATGAGGACTCATTACTCGAATCATGCCATGCATTACAAGTTCTGCTGCTGTTCTCCTCATCAGTCACCCTATTTGCCTCATAGAAAGGAGCAGAGATGTCCATCATACTGCAGAGCACTGTGGCATATAGCTCTCAACTTTCCAAATGTTCGCAGACTATCCAGGTTTTTGACTCCTAGTTTTGGTCTGTTCCTCATAAAATTGTAATTTTCTGGCAAATCACTGGTAAATCATTAAGGACTGAAGTCAGAAAATAATGGACATATGATTTTCAGACTTCATATCCTTCAGAAAACTCATGCTAATGCAAAAACCTGTTATTCTATCAGCTTTCTAAGTTTGCAAGAGCTGTATTTAAAAAGCGTCCCTATTTTTGGGCCTTAGTCTCCCCATTATTTGTGGGTTGGTCTGGATTTCTTGCTGTAAGAGATAGAGAGGTATGCTATGGCATTATCCAGATCCTTGAATGATACAGCAACAAGGGAATTAAAATATACTCACTTAGTTGGTCTGTATTATGAAAATGTTCTGCTTTACCAGTAAGATGACTTTATGTTTCTAATTCATGAACATGGCTATCCATATCTGAACACGTATGTCCCACAACTGCAATTCTGATTCAATAGCTGCAGTGTGGGTCCTCTTATTATCTTCTGCTAGCTCTGTCTCACTTGCTGGTATTGGCACCTCTCAGCCTTTAAGTTCATATAAATCCTGACGGTCTTGTTGGTACAGGAGGAGGCTTATGCAAATCAGATCCCATATCTGCAGTGTCCAAATCTATGGCTGATCTTAACAAGAAAGCATCAATAAATATAAACAACACATTGTTCACAGCATAACTGCACAACTGTCTTTCTTCTTCATAAGTAGTCACACTGTGTCAGATACAGATACATACTTCATGTACTGCATCCGTGAGATGAGTACCTTGTATGTTGGCCAGACAACTGGCGCATGTGTAAACCATAGATTTGGTGGCAGGTTGACAGCTGATGTTGGCACACTGAGTGGAAGATATAGGGCCATCACGCCACATGCCTGGCTGATGGCCAGTGGAAATTTATCAAACTTTCACCCTTCATGGCCATGCATGTGTTACATGGATAATTATTAGATGACAAGTTGTTAGTGATCCATTGGGTGAGGTGATGGTATTGTCTAAGTGTTGGGAGTATTGTCTAGGCATTGGGAGTACATTAGTATAAGGCTGCAGTATCGTGCTTGTGTGCGTGGTCTCAGTTATGGGCTGTGTTTGTGTTCTCATTCATTTCTACCTATGTAGATATGCTTTGGAATTATTATGCATATATGTATTATGTAATTATGTGTCTAGATGCGATGCTGATGCTTGGCTATGATAAGCAAAACAGCACATCACATTTATATGGACATAAAAGATGTGGGCTCTTTTTCTATTTCTCCTTATATGCTGCTGCATCTATATAAATATATACACTGCCACTGTTCTGTGCTTCATGATTCACAGGATTGTGAATAATAAAAAGTGGCTTGAGTTGTGGTTTGCATATCTAGGATATACCAGGAATCTCCAGAAATGCAATAATCTATGCAGGTACTGTGGGCAATTAGCTTATGTTTGTACATGGAGTACAACTCCATGTTTTATTGTATTCCAGACCTGCAGAACTGCGGTTAGGGTTTATGAATCCCAGCAACAGTCTCATCAGTAGGAATATTTACATCTCATTTTGCTGAATAAATTACTGACTATGGTATTATAATTACTTTTCTGTTAGAATCTTTATCACTTTAAAAATCTGATTATATCCATTAAAATTAAACTTTTTATTTTCTGAAAATGAACTTTATTAATTTTATATCCATGTACAAAAGCAGTGATCTTTGGCCTTTTATTTAATTGCCATTTATTGACGGGTGTAAAGCACAGATCCAGAATGACCATTTTCTGGCTCAGCCTGGAAAAAAATGAGTAACAACAGACAAAGTGCACCCCTTCAATGTCAAGTATACAGTAATGTCCCAATTATATATATATATATATATATATATATATATATATATATATTTTTTTTATTCACACACATTTTATCCTCCTGCTATCAGATCGTCATCAGCCATCCATAACCAATTAGCCCATTTGTTTCCCGCAGGTCAAGAGCCAGTGAAGAAGGTTTTCATTAAAGGGAGCCATCAGGGTGTTTTCTAGACAGGCTTCTAAACCCATCACAGTAAGCTTACAACACCTTCTTGTGTGTGTGTGTGTGTGTGTGTGTGTGTATACATACGCATATGTTTTGTGTCCTCGGGCATCCCCATAAAGGCTACCATGCAGTCACAACTTGGCAGAGCCATACATGTCTTCAGCCCCTTGCGCTGCATGCTGTATACCTCTATGTCTCCAGTAGGTGTCACCATTGCAGAAGATCAGACTGCCTCCTTCCTACCATGATGGGTGAACAAGCACTGCCACTCACTAGTATCCTCCCCAGTGTGGCTCCCCCAGTCCATGAGCTGTAATCAATCTCAGGTCTTCTATGCTCCAGAGCTTGGCCAGTACAATTTTTATTTCATCAGCACATTCATTCACATTTGTTTTCTTCCTAGTGTCAGGACTTTTACTATATGATCATTCAGTACTACTTGTCTAGGTTTGTGATGTTGAAATCTGCCTAACAGGATTTATGCAGGTGAATTTTCTGTAGTACTAGGAGAGGATGCTCTAAAGTCTCTTAAAAATATCTATATAGTTTGTTTCCAGAGAGTATTGTTGTTATATGCAGTTCTTTGATCTTCCCAAGAGCCTGCAGCCCCATTAAGCTGGTGTATCTTCATATGCTTAAAATCCATGTATTTAGCAAAAATAAAATCAGAAAATTGTTACCAATTAGTGACCAGTTATCACTGCTCAGAATTTCAGGTATTTTCAAATGGTGAAAATAATTTGGTCATGACTAGGATAACAGTAGTTACAAACATTGAAGCAACTGGTCTGCTAGTCATCAGTTACAACCAGACATACTCATCAGTAGCCAATGGATCATAGTTTTATTGGGAGCTCTGATCTCTCTGTGGGTATTGTCATGTTCTATGCATTTGCCTGACATCACACAGCCATGAATCACACTTACAACACACCTGTCAATATTCTGAGACCAATCCTTCTCATTATGTAAGGGTTTTGTTTTTTTTACCTTCCACTGATGAGTTAAGAGCAATCAGTAAAGCTCTCGCTTACAATGTCTGAGGTATGACAAACCATTTTTTTTTATTAGAATTAACTTTCTATTACAGGAAACAGTAAACTGATGCTGAGACCATGCTTCTTAATAGCAAAGCATTGTGCATGCTGTCACCAATTCTATGTCAAGGAATATATATATATATATATATATATATATATATATATATATATATATATATATATACAAGCAGCAGACGGACTGGATGTGCAGCCCTTATGTCAGGGAGTAGAGATACTTTAATGGCTTTACACTGAGTTTCGAAATGTATTGTTTTCATAGATTCATAGTTCATGGAACTGACCATACATCTAATGCCATTAAATACCAGCAACTGTCTGTATGTATTGCAACCTGTAAACTTTCTATAATGATTTAAATGCAGCCATACTATATGACAGTCTAACATAATCAGGCAAACTATCCTACATCCCTGAAATGCTAATAGGAAAAAGAAGCACATTTATAAGAATAATGAACAGGAAAAAGTAAAAATAAAAGGTACTCATCTTCTATTTTCTCTAGGTGATGTATACAGCTCAAGAGACTAAACCTTTCTTGTAACCTTATCATATGTTGAATGAACAATTTTACACAAATCGCCACTCTTAAAAGAATAGTAGATATAGTACATGAAACACCTCAAATAAATTAAACAATATTTCAGACTGCTTACAATCAATAATACTATGATTGAAGTACATGAATCCCTTAAAAAAACACAAAAGAAATAGAATATTGCGGTTATGAAACAAGATAACTTTGTAAAGCTGATTTGTTAACATACTAAATTTAAATAGACAGTTCCCACTTTTTTATAACAATCATCTACTTTTTAACATTGATCATATATTGAACATTTGTAGAAATATTAACCTTCCCAGTATGTGCATCAGCAGTCTTATATAAATTTATCTCAAAATTATGGGCACAGCACCATTCCTCAAACGCTTTTAACATTCTTTGAAAAATGAGAGATTTTATTTGAAATGGACATAATGGCATCCCGTCTGTATTTACCAGTGAACATTGAAGGCCTACTAACAAAATTCACATCCAAGAGGAATACATTTCCTTACTCCAAATACTTTAGATGAAAGTCAAATTGTAATTCAGCTAATAAGAAGGCTCTTACCACAACACATAAAATATTAAGATGTTAAAAATGTGGATGTTTTAACAGGCTCTATGTAAACAACTGATCATGGAAAGCCAGACACAATAGCTGAACCAGTATAGTCATAGAAACCCCATTAATTAATAAAATAGCACACTGAAGGTATAAATCCATGCTGATGAATATTAAGTAGGTCTAACTTATTAAAATTGTTTACAAAAAGATTTAATAATCTTTCTCAGGTTTTGCCTAAGATACAAAAATGCAAATTAGATTAAACAAAGCTTATAATCAGAAGGATTATATTTACCACTTCCAACCCATTAATTGTTGCATTTCTTCAATATTTTCCCATGCAAGGGGTAGATAACCTGTAATGAAAAGGTTCATTCTAAAAACAGTACAGCATATGTAGAAGTATATATTTAAGCTGGCAATGAATGTGCATGGAATTCCTTCAAAGCCCATACTAATATTTCTTTTTACACATTGCTAAATCCATAATAAAAATGAGAAGCATAATCCAACATCTGGAATAGTTAAAGAATCACAATTATTACATATGCAAAAACACTTCCAGAGATTCAATAATGTCTACACTGTTCTGAATGAACATACAACACAGGTGTAACTCGCACCTTCTTCCTTCTATTTTTAGTTTTCCTACTGATTTTCCTGTAGCTTTAAATATTGACAGGGATACATAAAGGTTACAACAAAGTGTAGACTATGTGTACACTTAGTGTAATCTTTCTGAGTGACTAAAAAGCAAAAAAAATGTGGTAGGGATATTCTTGAATACATATTGCGCATACTTTGTGTACACTTAGTGTAGGTGTTATTGAATCTGGCCTACTGTTTTTCTTAGGTTGCAGGACTCACAGTTATATGTCTCACATTTTTCACCTTCCTTTCACTACATCTTAACTCCTTTTGTTCTACCTTAATTACCCTCTTCTCATCTTTCCCACCTTGCTTTTACTGTACCTTAATTTGTCCTTCCTTTATGCCTTCTCTCCACATGCACCTAATTGTATATACTACACACACACACACATATATATATATATATATATATATATATATATTAATATATATATATTGACTATTTACTGGATATACTGCATTTTGAGCCAGTTATGTAACTTTGTCATTCTGCTAAATATCCAATACTTTCCTATATAGTTGTTTGTTTCATTTGTTGCTTGAGGTAGTGAACTAATTCATCAGGCTAGTTTAACATTATAGAGGGACAACTGAAACACATTCAAGTACCGCTCCTTCTTGAGAAGTAATTAGTTGTTCTCTCAATTTATTATGTAAGGTGAAGAAGAAAGTGATTTCAGTGAGTTCTTTGATTTATTCATAGTTGGTCTGTGAATGTAGTGTAATTCTTCTCCCTCCTGCTCTTTCGTTTGGTTACATACAACCCTACCTAAAATTCTCTGCTATGGTCCTATAATAACAATTTCTTATGCACATTAAACATATCCAGCCCAGTATCCATCAGATACACCCCACTCAGACTATACAGGCCATTTCCTGGTAATACAAATCTTCATGCTGCAAAACTGATGTATTTCCTGTCTTTTCTATTCCTTTATAAATCAGAGCCTTTCTGCAGTTGAAATTAGCAATAATTAAAGAACACAGTCTAATGACATCAGTGAATTTTTATTTTAACAGGTAATGTCTCTAAGAATAGTTGCAACCAACACTCATTATATCCAAAGCATTCCCGCAAACATTACACGACACATCTGGTATTGTAAATATATCACTCACACGGTTCACCACTGCTTGCAGCTGTGCCCATCCCATGCCATGTGCAGTTTCCATCTCATTGTATCTTAAAGTTATAGCCTCTTCTGCTGCACTGCTTAACTGCTTACAAATCGATTCTTTTAATAGCACTCCTGCTTGTTTGCACCATCTGATACTTTCTCTTGTATTAATCATATGATTTAAGCAGACCAATTGTGTGGTATTCCATAATTAATTTTTTAGACATTTGGAGCTGATGTTTTTAATTGTTCTAATATGGTCTGAGGAAGTGGTTATTTTTATCATGAAAGCACTTACCATTCATTTAATAAATTTTGCCTGCCTTTGCCATTGGTGGTCATTTGGTTTGTTTTTCTGGATTGCTACTTTTGAATTACATATGACCTTTCTCCTCAGCACTGCTTGTTATTTCATACTTCCTCTAGTATTATCTGCCATAAGTTGTCCAAGGCCGCCAATGAATGTAATTTGCATAACTGCAAATGTTACAAATTGTCAGCATTACATTAAACTGCTCTGCTGCATGAGCGGTAGAAAAAAGGGGCAAAAATATTCACAGGTTCCAACAACCTCAACAATATTCATAGTCTTCCTATTTCGCAATCTCATCAATTGAAAGTACACACCACTGCCTGATTAACTATATAGAGTATATGGTTCCCTATTAAAATCGCGAAGGTCCAGTTACCCAAATATGGAAACGAATGCATACATCAAAACACAAAAACACTGATCATCCTGAAGCACGAAATCCAAAATGTCGAATCGTCATGGTTGGCCCTTCTGTGGTATAGCTCTGTAAGGTAAGTGTGCGATAATTACTGACCTTAGGGTTAGGGTGTGGGTTAAGGTAAGTGTATAGATAGTAATAGTGTGCGATAGTTGGACCTTAGGGTAATATATGTAAGGAATAGTGTAGGGTTAGAAGTAGGGTTTTGTTAAGTGTATGTGTGTGGGTTATTTATTTTGTTTGGGTATAGCTCCGTAAGGTGTGTGTGCAATAGTTACAGACCTTAGGGTTAGGGTGCGGGTTAAGGTAATTGCATAGACAGTAATGTATGTAAGGTTTAGTGTAGGGTTATAAGTAGGGTTTTAGTTAGTGTATGTATGTATGTGGTTTATTTATTTTGTTTGGGTAGGAAGTATGTAGTGCGCGGTGGGGTTGGACAACTATGACGGTTCGAGATTTTGAATTTCGCAGTTTAGGGTGTTCGGTGTATTCAGGGTTTGGGTAATATGTGGCGATGATTCTGTATTCGCTGTTTAGGACTTTCACGGTTGTAATATAGACCCAGAATATATATTGTTTTGGTCATATCCATGCTCCCAAACACTTAGTAGGTATCCAAGTGATCCAACTTGGGTAATTGATTGGTCCACAAACAGAATACAGCAAGATTAATATTGCCATGCCTTTGGGAACATTGCCTTATTCACCATGTCCACCATTAGCTCTAGGATATCTTGCACGTATGTGCTCCAATTACAGCTAGCACCCCTTCCTTTCTATCATCCTTACGGCTTCCCTGTAAGGAGGATTCCCTTTAGGATTGAAAAAGGGGTGAAATGGCAATGGAAGGAGAGGGTGAGGTAGGGAGATTGCAGAATCATCAAGTCATGATGCACTATACCATCATCCCATCCACGATCAATAAACTCCATCAAGCCTTCTTGCTGTGCTATTAGAGATGAGGTCATACAGTTGTTGCATCCCCTTAACCAGTTGCCCTTGTTGTAGGAGACAGACTGATCCTCCTCCTTGTTATTATATGATAACAATCCAACACTAGCATCTTTCTGATGGGGTCTAATTTGTGAAGCTGAGGACACTGATTACCTATGGAAATGTGCCGTGAAATCTTTGACCCAGTGTGTAATTTCACCTGCACTTGCTCTGAGACACTAATCCTACTTATTAAAAAATAATGGTATTAGTATTTCAAAATGAACTAAGTAGCTGTGAAATAAATACTGTCTTTACTTTGAGCATGCACTCTCTAGCACCTAAACACTGCATTCATCCTCAGTCCCACACAATGGCCACCTCAAAGGTAGCAAGCCATAAGCAATTGACCCTCTTTCCTCCCTCCCCATAGCCGATAGTGTTATTATGATATCTTTAACATAGTATCGGCGTCCTCCTTTATGGGGGTACACACACACACACACACACACACACACACACACACACACACACACACACACACACACACACACACACACACACACACACACACACACACACACACACACACACACACACACACACACACACACACACACACACACACACACACACACACACACACCACACACACACACACACACCCTAAATGGATGCTTAAAGTGGCTAGCCAGCCAACATCAAGCAGCTATTGAGACAGTGCGATATCACTATATCCCTTGAAGCCTACACCAACTTAATGCTCTTTCTTTTATCTTATTATTATTTGTTTGGAGGTATAGTTTCTTCTAAACCCATGTCTTAATATATCTCAAATAGCATTGTATTTTCTTAAGTTTTGACGGTCACGCCTTTTAATTCTTAAAAATGTATTTTCTTTATTATTTATTTGTTCAGTTTAATTAGTTTCACAAATCTACAGGGTGTCATTATAGATGAACAGTCGAAATTTGTCCACCATGTATCTCACATAGTTGAAAACAAACTCATCAAAAACTGGGTACATTATACAGAGTAAAATCCTATGAAAGCAATGTGGAAGAAGGTTATCCAGACAGTTCCAGTAGTAGTAGGAGCAATGGGTCTCATAAAAACAAATTTACAGTCTTATTCAGACATGCTATTGGCGCAATGTAACTGTATAAATTGCAGAAGATCTCAGTTCAGGGCACATTTCAGATGCTGCAAAGAGCACTTTTAGCTAACATCAAAGATTGAAACAATACCAGTTTTATGAACTTTAATCATACCATGACTTAGGAATGGGGTTCATTCCTATCATGGTGTTAGAAACCCTAAAGACTTGCATAAATTAAACCAAGTAAAATCCTACCTCACTGACACAGCCATTAGACATATGGCCACAACTTTCTTACTGGCATCTCTTCTGTATGTGTATAGACAGACTTCTATATAAGCCAGAAAATTGCCCATCCCTTAACATAATACATCACTACTCCCCCAATAGAATTTTGTGCTCTAGAGAAAAATCAGTTGCAACTATAACCAAATAATCTAATATTGCAGGTGACTCTCAATATTCAAGTAGAGTAGCTAAACTATGGATCCACATCCCACTACTACCGAATCACATTCAGAGTGCAAATTTATTTAAAACACAATTAAACTTCACCTATCAAATCAATAGATCTACTCCTGTACATTTCTGGGAAAATGCCACTGTTATCTTCAGCTTGCTATATTGTCAAATCATTTCTCTTCTTACAGAATCCTATACACCACAACCAGTCTTCAATGCCCAAATAGTTTTTACTGCATTTTTCAGCTATATACATTATGTTGTGACCCTGCTCACCCCACCTCTATACTTTGAATATAAACCTTATGGTAGACATATATATAATTGTCTCTGAACCTGCTTTACACCCCACCTCTTAACTACAATATTAACTTTTTCTGCCCTACCTAGTTCCTTCCCTCACCTCCATTTCTTTGACTTTCTAAACACTAATCACATGGTATATTATCTATCTGACAAACCTTTCCCCTTTTCCTTTCTGCCTTCTCTGTGTATTATGATAAACACAAAATATTTTTTTTTAGCAGGGGGCTTGTCCCCCCACTAATTATATACAGTAACTCCGAGATTGCACAATCAATGGGGAAAGGGAATATTCCCTCACCCAGGACAATCACATCTGTCAGCCATCTGCTTATATCAACTTATTGAACTAGATACTGTACACAATGAAACAATCACTTATAGGTGCAAATGTGTCCCGGTACTCCAAATACTTTTGCCTGCAAGTACCATAGGTACTGAGAAAACAAAAAAAAAAACAGCAGTAAATGACTGGAATCCAGTTCCAATAATACAAGGCAACCGTGTGGACGTTTAGTATAATTAACTTTTAGAAATCAAGTTTAAAACTGCTAAAAATTAATCAATTCAGTCTGAGCAACTTGTTTTTGGTATTAGTTCTTATTTATTAAGATTCTTAGAATGTGGTAGGTGAGCGTACCTAAAATGAAGAGCTCTGGAAAACGAAGCTACTCCCTTAAGTCTCAAAAAGACACCACATCTTTTCATGAATGCTAAAATGAGAATTAACTTATATAATATACAATTAAACCCAATGCCTCTGTTCTGCTTCATGTAAATAAAAAAAAAAAGCTCTGTATTTACTCGGGCTGGACTGAAACAGGATTCTCTTCACTTCATGCTAGAACTGCTTTTGACTCTCTCAAAGACTTAGAATATTGTTTTTATTCAAGTTTGGATGAATGAACGTTCATAAATA
Organism: Protopterus annectens; assembly: GCF_019279795.1. Lineage (NCBI taxonomy): Eukaryota > Metazoa > Chordata > Ceratodontiformes > Protopteridae > Protopterus > Protopterus annectens. The sequence continues at coordinate 489,875,411 of NC_056750.1, read as the reverse complement.
CACTTAAATTATTTGAAGAAACCTGGAGGAGTCCCTAACTGAGATGACCATATCATACTAGGGTCTATCAGCAAGCTACAGGGTTTGATTCCCCTCAGCCCTCATTTCTCTGCTATATAAGCTTCAGCAAGTCATTTAAGCAGACATTGCTCCTGGGTTACTCCTGAAAAGAGACTGTGTCTGGTGGGCCTACCTGGTTGACAAACTATTATATATTATTATTATTATTAACAGACACTGACTTTCTGTAGATGTATATCTATCATTTGAATAAGGCTTTAAAATATAGTAGTTTGAGAGCAGCTCTACAAGGATGGAGCTAAAATGTTATGTTTACAGAATAGGTGGCCCTTAATTCAAATTGTTCCAGATACAGAAATTCAGTCATAACTTGAATGGAGCAACATTTTCTTGCATCACTTGCATCTAAATAAAAACATGTATTGCAGCTTTTCTTAAACATATCGTGTGAAATCAGTCTATTTCTACTGATGAACCTAAAATATGGCACAGAGTACATCTTATTAACCCAAGGATTTTCAGTAAACAACTAGGTGATCTTAGAATTATTCAAATGTATGACATAGTTGCTAATACAACCATCACTAAAGCTTGGTTAGCTTTTGACGTCTATGCAAATGGTTGTACCACTCTCAACCAAGTTAAAAATCCAGGTGCAAATGGAACAGTTTCAGTTATCTATAAATTACAAATGCACTGATGCTTATTGCATTCCAGACTGTGAAATGTTAACAAATCGTATGACAAGGAACTCCAGATTTTATAAAATCATATAAGCAAAATGCTATAGATTACTCAAATTTAGTACAGCTCAAGGCTTTCATTTTATAGTATTTGATTACATATATTTCATCTATTACAGGTGCAGTTTCAATTATCCACAGACTGACAGGAAATATAATATGACAAGTTCTAAATGTAAGCAAGCTTTCCTAGACAATATTCTGTGTAAGATATTTTGTCAACTTGTGTGTGATCCAAGAAAAGGGGGTAGCAATGCCTGACCTAAAAGTTATAACAACGCTGTCTCAATTAATAACCAGCAAGTTTCTTCTTGGTTCCCCTGATCATGGTATTATTGTATTTGAATGCAGTAAACAAAAGATTTATTAGAATCTATGTATTCATGATGACTTTCTAATGCAAGCTACATTCTTATTAAGCCTGGATATTTCTTTTACTGATTAGGACTCTGTGTAAATGTAAACTGACTGATGATTATTAGAACTCATTCTATTCAGAATGTCATTCGTTAATTAATAGTATACCTTCCTAGAATATTTTAAGTTCATCTCTGATAAGCACAGCAGGAGAAATTTAAAAAAAATCACTCATTTTATTTAATTTCAGACACCTCTTTTATCAAATTCAGGGTTGCAGGGGAAAAGTGCCTCTTCTGGCATGCAACTGGCATAAAGCATGACACTAATCCTGTGTGGGATTTAAGTTCAATGCATGGCAAAAACCCATATAAGCAAATATGTACATCAAAGTGTCTGCATTAGCAATTTGGGATCACCAGTTTAACCAATTAGCACTTATTTGGCATGTAATGTGCCTAAAGGAAAAAACATAAGGAAGGACACAGAAAGGACAATCGCCATGGAAGGCAAGTCAACTGGGAATAAAACCAATGCACCAAACTATGAGCAGCAGTGCTAACCATTGCATTACTGCACTACTAAGGAAAAAGAAAGCTGCTAAAATAGATAAATCAGGAAAAGCCTACTCAAAACAAAATATTTAATATTATAAGCATAAAGTTACTGGCACCAAAATGCACTAAACAGAGTAACATAATTATAAATGTGTAATTAGCTATGCTAAAGCAAATTTTGAAATGCATTTGATGAATACAGTGCAATATATTTTTATGGTTTGATAATTATATCAACAATTCTAAGTTATCTAATGGATTGCTGATGCTGACTCTCTGAAAAGTTGAGTTTTCACATTCACATTAATCATAAGAGGTTACTAGGCTATTGATCTGGAGTTCATTTCAAGCTTGTCCATTTCATCCCAATGTAATACCACAGATACTCTAGTCAATACCCAGGATTGTATTTAGTAATGACTGCCCATGTCCAGGAGGGTTCTGGGCACTATACCTGGTAAGAATTTATTGTGTCCCATCCACTCATTTAGGTTCCTTTTGAACAATGTCATAGAGGTGCTCTGCTTCACATGAACTGGCAGCCTATTCCAACAATGTAGCAGTTGCTGAGAGACAAAGCTGTCCTTCCAGCACAGCTTATTCATGCTGCAGGCCATATTAAGGTCCCTGTAGTGGGTAGCTCTAGTCCTGTTTAATTTACAGATGTGCATCAGATTCATTAGGTTTGGGTCGGAGATTGCTCTGTAAGCCAGCTTAAAGCCTCCCCTAACAATTCTATATGATATAGAGTATAGTGACAGGGACTTTAGTCGGTCTGTGTAATGCATGTGCTGGAGTCACTTAACCTTCTTTGTTCGAATCTTCTGACGTCTCTCCAGTTGCTGCAGGTGCTTTGTACTGTACATGCCAAAAGGGATGTTATACTCAATTATGGGCCTGCTTAATTATGAGTAATTACGAGTTAAAACCTCCTTTTCCCTAAAGGTGATGCCTTTGCTAATCAAGTCTGCTACATAGAAGGCCTTTCTTACTACAGTAGGCACATGTTGGTCAAAGTTAAGTATGCAGTCTACTTGTGATCCCAGATCCCTTACCACTTCTTTAATACATAGGGTATTATTATTATTAATTTAATAATGTGAAGGGACATTGTTTTTACCGAAGGGGATGATGGTGCATTTCTTGCCATTCAGTTTGAGACCGTGATTAAGACACTAGTTGCTGGTCTGCATTAGACCCTCCTGAAGTATACTGGCATTATTTGGGGATTCAATAATTGCACCCAGTTCACAGTCGTCTGCAAATTTGGTCAGCCACAGTCCCTTAGTTTTGGCCTGAACTTCTAAGGAGTATATACCAAACAGTAGGGGGCCCCAGCACTGACCCTTGTGGTACCCCACTGGTGACAGGTCTGCTGGTTGATGTGGAGTCACCCACTTTGATAGTGTGTGACTGGTTTGTGAGCCATTTGACAAACTATCTTACAACAAAGAGGTTTACATTCACTTTGCTAAGTTTCAGTAATGCCTAAGTGTGGGATTGTGTCAAAGACCTTTGTCAAGTTGAGGTATGCTGTGTGCACAGATTTGCCCTCATCAATGGCTCTGGTCACATTTTTGAAGAAATCCACCAGGTTTAACAGGCATGATCTGCCCTTGACAAAGCCAAATTGGGTTGGATCCAGGGTTTGGAAGTCACCTATGTCTTTATTTATGAGGTCCATAATGACACATTCCATGGCCTTACAGATGAGGCTGGTCAGACTTATTGGTCTTTAATTCCACATGATTGTTGCTAAGCCACCTTTGTGGAGGGGAGTAACTGTTGGTGTTCTCCATTCCACATGAAAAAAGCCTGTGGATAGGCTGTGATTGAATAGGGTATTTAATAGTGATGGTAGTTCATGTTTTAGTTTGTTTACAAGACAGCCTGGGATGCTGTCTGGTCCCATAGAGGCTGTGTTTTTGCCTTAAACAAGGATTCGATGACCTGCTCTTCAGATATGTAGGGTGGGGGGGGGGGTTGAGGGCAAGGTTTGTGATAAGATTGGAGGGGATAGGATAGTGAAATTTTCTCCAAATCTGTCCACTAGTAGGTTTGCTATCTCTGCAGGATCAGAGTGTGCAATACTGTTAGTCACTAGTTCAGTGCATGCTTGGGTCCTACCTTTTAGGCTATGTACGTAGCTGTGAAAAGCCTTATGGTTATCCTTGGATGTGATTGCCAGGTTTTTCTCAAAGTTACATGTAGAGGCTTTGACATGTCTTATTGGCCTGTTGAGGGTACTTTTCCATTGTTGGGGCCTCGCTTTAGTTTTCTTAGACAGCAACTCTTTGCAGTGGTTGTAAAGTTTGTTGATGCTGGATGTCCACTGGTGTGGTTTGTTTTTACTTGGGGCTCTGGCTTTGATTATCTCTGGAACAACCAAGTCTATACACTTATACAAGTGATTGTACAGGGCTTCAGTGTAAGCTTTGGTGTAGTCACCAGTTCCAGTTGGTGGTGGGGCTTGGAATGCATTTATACCTTCCCCTAGGAGGGTACAGTTTGCCTTGGTGAAGTTTTTTAGTCTGACTTCAACCTTTGTGAGTTCTGGTGTTATTGCCAGTTTGAAGGGAGTTGATTGGTGGTCAGACTTAATTAATGAGGGTCTGACAGTTGTGCTGGTGCATCTGTTTGTCATGTTAGTGAGGACCAGATCTAGTATGTTTGTTCCTGTTGTTTGGGTTTGAACAATTTGTTCTAGGGCATTTGAGTTAACAAAGTCAAGGAACTTTTGTACAAGTGAGTTAGGGCTAGAACAGGTGTCCCAGTCGATAGTGGGATAATTGAAATCCCCCATGATGAGAATGTCTGGGGATATTTGGATTGACTCTAGTTTGGTCAAGTAGGACTCATGTGCATCATGATTCATGGAGGGGGTGTATAACTAGCTATGACTTAAATGGGGTCTTATCCACAGTAATTTGAACTTGGAGTAACTCCATGGTGTTGTCCAGTCTAACTAGTCAGAGGTGAATCTATCCCTAATATCATCAGAAACACCACCTCCTTTGGTTCTCACACATTCGTCTTGCAGTCTGAAGGTGTGGAAGGCATTGTAGCCAGTCAGACTACTCAGCCTAAATGTGATGAATTTCTACAACTTTTTTTTTTTTTGCTTTCTATGTCTCTACTATTGGTAGATAATCAGCCTACCCAGAGTTAAGTATCATATTTATTTCCCATCACTGGGCCAAGTTGAAAGGAACAGATCATCATTCAGACAACCATTGCAGTGGATCAAGTGTTTTTTTTTTTTTTTTTTTTGCATTAAACCATAGTCCCTGCTAGTGAAGCTTAAGGGCAGGGCTGTGCAGTCAGCTGATCACAGAGGACAGCCCCTCACTTTCACAAGGAGAACTTCCTCCAAGCAGACCTGCCCCTCTCCCAAAGCATGAGCAGTAATTTCTCCAGTTTGTACCAGAGAAAGTACACTGCCCAATTTACCATTGAGTGCATGCAATGATCCCCCTCCCCCCAGATTAGGTTAGCAGGCCACACTCCTTTACTCGCCCCTGCTCATCAAGTGTCAGGGCTACTAATTGAACCCAGTCTCCTGGGTTACAGTCAGGGCTCCATCCTTCTGTGCCACAGAGATAGGCAAGCATCAGTAGCTTTAAGGAAATTTAATAACTCCTCTGGCTTTGAATCAGATGATTGCTCAAGTTATTTACTGAACTTCTCAAGAATGCTTTTACTGAGTCTCTGTCTGCTCTTTTGTTTGTCCTTAATGTCTTTCTTAGTACCTTAAGGTGGCAACAATTGGAGATGTTCCCTATTGTAAACAAATGTATAAATCCGATGTAGTTAAATTTTGACCAGTTTGTTTGGCTAACTTGAATGGTAAACATTTTGAATGTTTAACTAATTAAACGTTAGTTAACACATTAGTTAATGGCCATGTATATTTACTTTCTTTGGCCTGAGACATTCAGAGTATTTTAGTTTCTTTGGCCTGAGTCATTCAGAATATTTTTTTTTTCAGAGAAGATTCTTGCATGTCTAATCTTATTAAAATTTATGATCCATTTGATAACGGCATTGGAATGAGACTAAACTCTTTCACTACTACAAATATACTTAGCAATATTATACAGCTAGGGAGTGTATAAATATTATTAACTGCATTGCTAAGCTTCTGTTAGGTAAACTGATACATTACTGTCTGCAAGATAAAAGCCACGAGTGTACACTGCTCTTTCAGTATTAATTTGACTACCAGTAATTAATGGATAGCCCTAAAGCTTGATTTATGGTTCAGTTTAACTTGACTGTTTTCCTCTTTTCTACATCCAACAAATATGTAACTAAGTAAAAATTTTGTTGGCTGTACACCTGCTAACTTGTACAGCCAATTCAAACTGCATGAATCTTCATTTGTCTATAGATGGAATATTTCAGGAGCTATTTTCAGACACTTTATATGTATAGTCCATATGCATAAAGTTATGCAATTTAATACATATTCTGCCAGTTATGTTTATCATATAAATGGAATACCAGACAATGGTTACACTACAAAGAGAATCTGGAATTACCATCACTTTTAAATGTAACTTTCAATATAACACAAACATTACAACTAAAACCCTTAAAACCTGTAGTTTTGTTTTCATATTGTTTAACAGTAATAATGCAGCCTTATGGTAGACTTATTTAAGTCCCTTTTTAGACCAATAGCTGGATAAAGTTCACTATATTTCCTCTTATACTATTAAGGATGTCAACAAAGTCATAACAATGCAGCACAGTTATATTAAAACCAAAGAAAGGCTGTGGTGCATGTCCCCAGACTAGTTCTCTACAGGATACTTTAAACACAAGCAATATGTATTGGTTGAGCTCTTTTGTGTGTTTATTAGACTTCATCAGAACCAGGTTCAAGACATGCACAGTGTAAAAACACACCTTGGATATTTATATAATTACATTATTAAATCAACACTCCTCAAACAATCATAGCCTGGCTACTTTTAACTTAAGGCTGTTGTTAATGGAACTATAATCATTAATCCCCAGGCACAATCAGCCACCAGCCAGAGCTGCCAGACTAATTTTCTCAGTTCTATTCTTCCATTTTCACAAGAACCCCTCTCTATTATTTATTTATTTGACATTTAACTGGGTTGGTCCAACTGAGCCAAGGACCCATTTTCAGTGGACACATGAGGAGAAAAGCTCTAATATGTGTACAAACATACATAAATATACAAACATACAAAAGATGTAAAATAACATAATGGAACAAGGTACATTCCTGTAACATGAGGAGACAAGCCCCAGACTACAGCACCAAGACTCATTACTCCAATGGAAAAAATACCATTATGAATATATATACAATGTAAAAGAGGTACAATCAATATTTTAACAAAGTAGACATAACATAGGTCTATAGGATTCTAAAACAAAAATAAAATATCCAAGTTTTAAAATATTATACACACCAGTGTGTTTACTCAAAACAAGTTATGGCTCCTTTTTTCCAAATATCCAAATCAAACTTGTACATCATTTTACAAAGTATTCTCTCAGACGTCCCCATGTGTAATGTCTTGCAGAAATCACTTTTGGCTAAATTAATCACTCATTTGACCCAAAAAATAGAATGTCCATTTGAAGAAATGTCACCAAAACTGACTAGCTTAATACTATCACTGCCATATATACATTAACAATGGGCACAGTATCCACATTTAGACATACCTTTTTAATATTTTTCTTAACACTTACCATAGTCATATCGTATACTAATATATTTTTCTTTTTATATTTTTGGCCCTTTTGTACATAAAAGAAGGTTGCATACCAACAAACTATGTTAGGTTAGAAAATATGTGTAAACACTTTCCAATTTATTTTCATAATTTCCTTAATCAGTCTATTACCTAACTATATTTCAACATCATGACTTTATTATATGAACTATTCAACTATTATGACCACAATTTTGAATAACCTTGCTATTCTCTGATCTAAGCAGGAGGTTGTAAATACTACTTTCTCTCTTGGAAAAGACTTCATTATTTATTTTATCTAGTAAATCCCTTGGGTAACCCCTTTGTAAAGTACCTCCATTAACTTTGCTAATTCAGTATTTAATACCCTCATATCTGAAACTATCCTAGCCAAGTGGACAAATGGATTTTGCTTGGCAAACGAAATTATCTCTGGGCTGTGTCTTTAAATTAGGATGAGACTAGAGGTTGGGGGGGTGTGGGGTTGCGTTAGGTCATAATATAGGCTGAGAAGGGGAAGGAGGTTATATTGTCAGGTTAAAGGGAGGGGAAACCTCCTTGTCACTGTAGATTGTGTTGTGCAGTCCAGTCTGTAGTGTCCAGATGATCAGCTGGGCTTTATTAGCTAGGGTCCCAATTATTTTTGTTAAAAAGGAAATATGTTTGTTATTTGTATTTTCTGGAGGAATTCAGTATTACTGGGTGAGGTGATGCAGACTATAAGTAATAGAAAGAAACAGTTGGGGATCAGTATAGGTTGCAGGGTTGTTTAAAACTTTTTTTTATCTAGTAGGGAAATTTTAAGGATTTTTGTATGTTCCTGCCCTCCCCTCATTCCTCCCTCTTTGCATCTATTCAGTATGTCTGACAAGTTCACCTTTAAATAATACATTGGGGCTACATGGTATTTTATTAGGCTTTTAAGACCTATGAATATAGTTATGGTTAATTTACACGGCCTTTTGGGGATATTAGGGTTTCTTGTGGTTTCTGTTGAAGTACTGGTAGTTTCCAAATTTTTTGTCTGAGGAGAATGCATGCAAATGTGAATTCCATTATTGTCAGGGTTTGTTTAAAAAAAAATAGAATAAAAAACAAAACGCTGTGTCAGCAAGAAGAATTTCAAGTTCAAATTTAATATAATGATTATATTAAATTCGAACTTGAAATTCTTCTTGCTGACACATTGTTTTGTTTTTTATTCTGTTTTTTTAGTTATTTGCTTGCTGCTGCCTTTGGATTAAAAAAAATAGATTAAAAACATTTAAAAAAGAATTAATGGTTGGTGGGTAGGGATGTGAAAGGACCAGTTTTAGCCCATTATGCTGTTCATTGTTCAGAGAGAGCATGGTAGGCTGGAGTGTGTCCTGATGCAATGTTGATGTTGATGACAGTTTTTGCCCCAAATACAGGGTTGCTAGACAACGGCAACCTTCCCGGTTGGATAGGCAGCTTCTGTTTGTATTCCCTTCAGTATTAATGTGGACAGTCCACTCGCACAGTAGAGTGGATTGCTACACTTATGAGGGAGGTAGCATATTTTAAAAATTGAAAAATAAATATGGAAAACTTGTAAGCTGGATGCTCAGCATAGTGCTGCCTTAGGTGATTAAAGGACAGGGGGTCAAGGCGGGATGAATGCCAGTAGTAGTGATGCAAGGGATATAAAAATAAGTAAATAAATAATAAGATGAAGAAGATCCCAGATAGTAATGTAATGCAGCAGTTTCAGTGTTGCAGTAGGTAGCCACACACCTCAGTGCAGAAGGCTGTGGGTTCTTTTCCCACACCAGATTTTTTGCTTAATTGTGTGCGCATGTAAGTTAAGTCATGGTAATTAAAGCTGCATTATTTTATGCAGAGGTGTGTTATCTTGTGCACAGGTTGAAAAATATTAATGCAATACCTTCAGAGGAAAGCACGAGTAATGGCTGGTTGGAATCCAGCTTACTGTTATTTTGCAAAGAGGGTTGAGGTATGCTGGAGATGGACTGTGTTTTTATTATAGCTATATATAGATGCATACATTTTTATCGAGTTGTCCCTTCAATAAAGTATGAGAAAGCCAGTGTAGCTGATCAAAAATCAGCTTGTCAAACCTGAATGACTTTCTCACCATGAGATTGCAGTACAATGGTGGATCAGGAAATTTGCCCTTCTCCCAACTGAAGTGTTATCTAGGAGTTAGAATATATAATTAGCAGCGGGTGTGGGGGATGCAATCCATCACATGGGGATGCAGGGTGGCCTTTCTCCACCTGGCAAAAACAGTGGTTTGTTTTAGTATTTTGATCCATTGTTGATCAATGCTCTGTGGTTTTATTTGCTGCTAACAATTTATGTGTCGACATTTCAGCAGGTCAGCGATTAACTGTGCTGAAAACTTGTTGGGCTTCCAATGTAGGAAGGTGTACTTGGCCCTCATGTAGATTTCTGTACATGCGCAATAGTGTTGGGAGAAATAGTATAATGTATCTTTCCTTTTGTGTTTTACTATTAGGTGCTAAAGTGTGATACCAGATCCCTTGGTTGCATGTTCCAGGTATTGGCTTTATTATAGAAAATCATCAGACACTGAATTACAGACTAGACAGAGATCTCTTCTATGCAACCCCTTTCTGATTAGTTGGAGCAATATAAATAATTTATTTTCTCATATGGAATTGTTATACCCTTTCCATTGTATTTTTTCCCAGTAGCTCATTTGTAGGCTGCAGAATGCAGCTTTGTATTCATTAATGGGTGGGATTGGTGAGATATATTGTACATAGTAGTACGGTTCTCTCTCTAAAATGACAAATTATGCCCATTAGAATTAGATGGACTACTGAATAGTTTTCTGACTTTGGTTCATGCACAATGGTCAAAGTTTAAACTATCCACCACTGTTCTTAGAGCTTGCAGATGGCATCCTTTCTGTATGATTCAATTATTTATTATGCTGTCACTTTGTATGCCTTTTTTGCAAAGTCAAGAGATGTTACATTTTTGTCATGAAATAAAAGATCATTAAAACTGCATGGGAATGTATTTTTTGTAGCCTATCTGGAAGAATTTTGACATCACTTATTAAAGTAATTGTGCTCCCCAGTCTTTATTCATGAGGATATTTGGTATGCAGAGTTCATTTCCCACTTTTATATTTTAATAGTCCAAACATGAGTGGTTGCAGTACTCAGCCTTGTAGTATTTGATTGGTAACATATTAGGTAAAGACAAATAACTTCAAACTTTTAAAGGCAAAAAACCAAAACACAATCCAAAAAAACGGCCTCGGTTGCAACGAGATGAAGAAAGATAAAAAATTCCAAATAAGCAACTAAGAAGTGCTTAAAAAAGAGAACTTTAATTTAACAAATAAAAATAAATTGGATACATCCAGTAAATCAAGCGCTTTCGTCTCCAACCATTTGGAGACTTTATCAAGACAGAGCATGCCCCAACTGCAAAGTTAATTACTAAACCAATCAACATCCAGAGTTCATAAATAATTCATGAGCAATGACTATTCCTACAATTTACATCTAATAATGTCAAATAACCACACATAAAACATTCATCATCCTAAATATTACCCACTATAATACATATAAATACATAACTAAAAAATACATTATTAAAAAATCTAATAAAAACTCAAAATTTCCTATATGTTGTACACCTCAAATAATCCCAATATATTATAGTATAAATGAATAAATACATAATAGATACAGTATAACATTCACCAATGTATACAGATAAGACATAAAAATAATGCATATGTTTCAACTATTAAGAATTACAAGAACATTTCTTTAAAAACATCATCTGTCTAAAGCTTTTAATCTTAAAAAGCAAGTAATTGCAACAGATTCATTTAAGTCTGGCCATTGAGTTGCATTTGTTCTCAACTGCCATAAGGCCTCACTTCTCTCCAAATATAAAGTCCAAGGTCCACCTCTTGGGTCTAGTTCAATAACTTCAATAACAGTGAAGTTAAAGTGATGTCTGGGCCATTCCATACAATGTTTTGCAAGGGCATTAATTTCTTTTTGCAGTCTGATATCCCTCAAATGCTCATAAATACGGTTTTTAAGTTTCCTTTCTGTCTTTCCAATATAAAAACAAGCACATTTGGAACAGAAAGCACAATAAATCACCTTCTCAGTGTAACAGCTGCACTTTTTTTGTAAAGAGACCTTTATACCATTTATGTTAAATTTTGACCCTTCCTTAATATATTGGCAATAATTGCATGCCCCACACTTCTTATTATGGCCCACATTCTGAATCTGGTGACTCCTTTCAAAGATGTTCTTTAAGGTTTGTCCCTTTCTATATACCACAATAGGCTTCTCACTTATGCATTGTCTAATGTCATTACTTGAGGTCAAAATTATCCAATTTTTATCAAAAATCCTAAAAGTTTCTTTACTATCAAGATTATAAGAAGTGATAAAAGCTGAACGAAACTTTCCGTTTGCTTGCACTGGTTCAACAGGTGTCATAACATTCACATTAACATTGTTGTCTGTATTAACAGAACCAACATTCAAATTTAAAACCATATGCCTGTTCCCTTCCTTGCCAGAGTGCACCATCTCCGAATTCAGTATAGCATGATAAAACCCTCTCTCTCTCTTATTAATGACTTTTAACATTAAGTTGTTGATTAAATCCAATGGATATTCTCTTTTAAGAAACATATCTTTCAACAGTTCACATTCATCCAAGAAAGAGTCAAAACTAGACACCATCCGAGCAGCTCTAACAAACTGCCCCTTAACAACTGCTCTTTTTTGTTTGAAGGGATGGCTACTGTCAAAATGTAAAAAACTGTTTGAATACGTTTCCTTCCTATAGATATATGACTCAAAATTCCCTAAGACTGTATTTTTTGTCAGTTTAACATACAAATAAGTGATTTCATTGGGATCAATATTATGGGTGAACCTTAAAAGGTTGTTGAATTATTCATGTGAGTTATAAATTCATTAATCATCTCACTTGGTCCATCCCAAAATATAAAAATATCATCCAAAAATCTCACATACATTTTACAATGTTGATAATAAACTGAATTAATAACAAACTTTTTCTCCCATTGTAGCATCACCAAATTAGAATACAAACCACCACATGGAGAAACCATAGCAACACCAACTGCTTGGATAAAGAATTCACCATTAAAAAATATACAGTTATTTTTCAACACAAGTTCAAACAGTTGTTCGTATACATTAATGTTTGGTTGTGATACTCCTTTTTCCAGTAAATAGTCACATGCCCACTCAATACCAGTATACTGGGGTACTGAGCTGTACAAATCCTTCACATCAATGGTGATGAATATACCTGTCTCATTGTATTCTAAATTATTAACCCTTTCTAAAAAATCCCACAAATCCTTACAAATAATAGTTTCTTCACTAACAAAACATTTCAAATTAATATCCAAGTATTTTGCTATGGGGTAAGTGATAGAACCACGCCTATTCATTATAGGGCACATAGGTGGATCAACCATATTATTGTGTAGTTTTGGTAATCCAAATATACAAGGAGTTTTTGGATGATGCGCTGTCAGGTAATTGTACTCATCTATAGAAATTGAGCCTTCAATAAAGAGGTCCATTAATTCATTTTTTACTTTGTTATAAATGCCATTTAACTCATTAATAGAGATTTTCCTATATGCATCACTCAAAATAATATTATTCATCCTTGTTTTATAATCATCTAGGTCCATAATGACAATTCCACCACCTTTATCTGGTATTATAATCCGCACATCTCTATTAGTTCTAAGTTTATTTAGACCAGCCATCTCACTTTTATTTAAGTTAGGTGAGTGTGCATTTCTGTGCATATTTCTAACATCTATTTCACACATTTTATCAAACATCGCTAACACAGGGTGCAGGGGTGGGTTGAACGTGCTCGAAATGTGCAAAGGGTTACTTACATATTCAACAGATTTAAATAGGACATTTAAATTCAACTTCCTAACAAAATGTCTGATATCAATTAATGTTTGTGCAATGTTAAAATTTTTGGCTGGGATAAATGATAAACCTCTAGAAAATAAATCACAATCATTAACATCAAAAATACATGAAGAAAAATGATATACATTAAAATCATTTCTAGAATTCTTTAAAATAACACAGTTATTCAACATATGCTCATTCAAATTCTATTCCATTCCCGATACCCCCCCCCCCTCTGATAATACATTTGTCCCCCTTGGCCCCTGTTTGTAGGAAAAGTCCCTTGATTCTGCACATTCTGGTTGTTTCTGTCTCTCAGTCTTTCTGATTGCCTCAGTGGGGGAAAGTTGTCTTGATCTAAAAATGTTCCTCATTATTCCCAGAGGGTCCAACATTATAATTATGGTTCTCCATATTCCAAGCTTGTGACTGAGGGGGGTGGGGATAAGCTGTGTTTGAATAATATTGAGCCCTATCCCTCTCTATTTTCTTCATCTTCCGGGCTTTACTGGATGTATCTGATTTATTTTTATTTGTTAAAGTTCTCTTTTTTAAGCACTTCTTAGTTGCTTATTTGGAATTTTTTATCTTTCTTCATCTCGTTGCAACCGAGGCCGTTTTTTTTTGGATTATATTAGGTAAAGAGTTAATCTTCCACATTAACATGTTCTGTTGTGGTGTTTAACTAGGTTTACTCACCAAGTTATTTGCAGTGTGACATTTAATGCTTTTAATTTCTCAGTTAGACCCTTATTTTGAATAATGTCAAATGCTTATTAAAGTCAAGTTGTCAAAGCCAATATAAACAGAATACATTTTCAGTTCTTCTTCAAGTGTTGCCTTTGTCTCTTCAAAAATGTCACATGATTCAGAAGATGGCAGTTCCCTTGACAGACTCATACAGTTTGATTTCTAACAGAACCTAGGTCCCTTGTTTCATTCTGGATAAGTTGTATCATGACTTTGTCCATGATCTTAACTTTTAGGTCTGCAGTGACTCACCTTTGTGAACTAATCCACTACAGCATGGTGCCAAAGGTCAATGATTGTGTCTGCCTGCTAACATTTTATTTGACAGAACTGGCAAAGACTAGATTTTCCTTTGCTTCTTTGCAGGAAACAAAAAAAAAATGGTGAATCAATACCCAAACCATGTTTTATTTCAGTGTGGTAGTCTTGAAGTTAATTAATAAGACAAATATTTTTTTGAAAAAGAAAATATTTGGATGGAATTGTTCTTTAAATTGGTTACCTAAAATCCTGCTTTGTCCAACCAATCAGGTGAGATGATCACAAGAGTACAGAGCTCTATCACGCTATGTGGTTCTAGTTTTTCTGATGAAGTCCAGACTTTGAACTCTCTATCATCTGTTCTTTTATCTGGACTTTATGATGTGAAGCTTCCTCTCCTTAGCCACTGCCTGGAGACAGACACCAATTCTAACATTATTTTGGGTGTGCATGTGTGATACTTATCTTACGATTCTCCCCATTCCTCACAACCCTTCTTTTCTCTTCAGATCTTTTTGCCAGTCAGATAACTTATGCTACAGAAAAAAAAACGTGAAGTCTCCAGCTTCATACAGATATTCCCGTAATTTATAGGAATTTATCACTGTGCCTCCCTACCATGCTACCATGTAATTCCATTACTCACCTGAGACCTTTCTCACCTAAGTCTACAATCCTAAGAATGGAGTCTCCAAACAGATGTTTCATTCTTTTAGGCTTCCTGTGTCACTTTAGGGGTTCTTAGCATCATTCTTTTTCTATAATTTGGAATTTGTTTACAGAAACAAAACTTTCCAGGTAACATGAGAATTATTGGGCAGTATAAGTGGAGGGGAGGTTCCTCTGTTCTACCAATCTCTTCCTCTCAGACATCCTAATAAGTTACTAAAAAAATCTATTGCACAGCTTAGTATGGATGGGCAGTAAGCTCCATATAAAGTATGGGAGATAAACACTGTATGCAACTGTGTATAAAATACATAAAGAAACAAGTATGCACAGTGGTGTAAACATGATTCATAGGCACAAGTAAAGTGTGTGTTATGCTGGTATGCTGTTGATATAAAGATCCTCATAATAGCATGTATATGAGCACGCCATCCGAGTTACCTGAAATAACAAGTGTGCATAATGGTAGTAAATCAGGTCATGAATTTATAAACCAACAAAGATGGGTGACATATGTCAATGGAAAAATGCATAATTTACTACTTGTAGTTAGTCATATCACAGCTGATGATGTTGCTAGAGTAACAGAAGCTTTCAGCCATCCAGATGCACAGCACCACCATGCCAGGAGGTACTTTAATGTACAGAACAGGTAACCTACTCTTATAAGGCAAGAGCAGAAGGTCAGGTTTTGTACAGATGTTCAGATACTGGATGACCGATGCCAGCTGTGTCAGGCTATGAATGTTGCAGGCGGTAGATGTAGATGACAACATCTGGGATTATGGTAGTAAGAGACACCTTCGAAAGATCCACAGAAGACCATTAGAAGCATCAGAGGCATCAACCAGCTGCATCTTGGAGTAGTTTGTGGCTTGTTAGGCAGCTCATATGGGCTAATACATCTGTATATGTGTGTGTGTGTGTGTGTGTGTGTGTGTGTGTGTGTGTGTGTGTGTGTGTGTATGTATGTATGTATATATGTATATATATATATATATATATATATATATATATATATATATATATACATATACATATAAAGGTTCTGACAGAGAAGAGGAAATGACCTTATAATGTTTCCACTCAGTCTGCCACCTACCAAGCAACTCTTCATGCAGTGACTCCAAAGCAGGCTATCACTCTTCACCTAAGGGGCCCTTTTTGTGCTCTCAACTTGAGCAGCAAAAAAGGTAAACTGTAACAGGTCATTTGCTAGAAATGTAGCAAGTGTCTTGTTACAATTTAAATACTGCACAGAGCACTGAAGTTAAGGCATTCATTTCTGAAGGCCATCCATTAATGCATTCATTTCTAAAGGCTGGTAGAACACTCCCTCCTGAACGGTCATCTCCTGATTGTATCCCTGACATATTTCACCTGGGGTTACCTGTCCCCTTCACCCTGCCCTAGCTATGCTTCTCAAGCCAATTGTACATTTATGGTCTGCTGTGTTCCATATAATATTACATTGGAGAACCTTGAAACACAGGCAGAGTAGGACAGTTATTAGAAAGCTAAGATGATCCCCCTAAACTCCATTCTCACTACAGAGTGTACTGCTAGTTCATAGCTTCATAGGTATACACTAGGCTAACGAACACAGGACCTTTTAAGCCTAGCCATGCATTTCAAGTGCATCCAACAAGTTTGTTGCTTTAGGGGTTATCTTTATGGGTATGTGTGTTTGCGTGTGTAAACTAGGGTGTGTGAGGTCAAACAAACATTTACAGTTTGCCTCCATCCATTAGAGATATAGGTGAAAGACCAATGGTGAATTTCTGATTTCCTATCTACTGCTCTGGGTTAGGCTTGAGTAGAGCCAGGGAAGAACTCTGCTTCACATGGATAGAAGCCTATTCCGGAGAAGGGGTATTGTCTGAAACACATACCTGACCCTACAACAGGATTTATTTATGTCACAAGCAAGGTTTAAGTCTCTAGATCAAGTAGTTCTGTTGCTGTTTGTTTATGCAGATATGCAAGAGGTCCATCCAAGCAGGATCCTGGAATGCCTTGTATACCAAACATAGATCACCTTTCAACAGTCTGCAGGAGTATAGGGATAGGGCTATGAGGCCATCCTCATAGGACATGTTGTTAACATACTGTATTCTTTATGCAAGGAACCTTTGTAGACATTCCAGTTGTTGCATGTGCCTAGTCTCAGGTACATACTAAAGGAGGCACTTTACTCAATGGGTCTGATGAGGTCTGAGTACAGTGGAACTATGACTTCTTTGGACATAAATGCCATACCCTTGCTGATACGTTGAGCAACAAAGATTTTTTCCTTACTACCTTAGACATGTTGGTCAAAAGCCAGGTTACTGTCTACAAACAGCCCCAAACCCATAACTACTGGAGCTACTCTTAGGGGTGTGTTAACAATGAGGTAGTTTCTTGGGGTAGTGAACTTCCTAAAGGGTACTATTATGCATTTCCTGGCAATGAGTTTTAAACCATGCCTATGGCACCAGTTATTTGTCTTGATTAGCCCTTCTTGGAGGATAATAGCATCTTGGGGGGATTCACTGACTGCTCCAATTTGCAATATGCAAACTTGGTAAGTCAGATGCCCATGACATCAGCCTTGATTTCTGAGAAGTAGATGCCAAAAAGGAGAAGACCCAGCACTGACCCATGACAGACTCCGCAAGTGACCAGTCTCTTTGCAGAGGTGGACTCACCTATCCTAATGTCCTGGGTTCTATCTGAGAGTCATTTGGCAATCCAGCATGTAACATAGGGGTTTATGCCTAATTCTGTGAGTTGATATAAAATGCTTGAGTGGTGTATTGTATCAAAAGTCTTGACCAGGTCAAGGTAGGCAGCATCCACCATTGTGCCTTTATCCATTGTCTTGGTGGTCTTCTCAAAGAAGTCTAGCAGACTGAGTAGGCATAATCTTCCCTTGACAAAACCGAACTGGGTTGGATCCAGTGTCTGGAGGTTTCCAATATCATTATTAACCATTTCTATCATAATTCTTTCCATGGCTTTGCATATGAAACTAGTCAGAGTTATGGGTCTGTAGTTTCTGGGATCCATAAAAGGCCTACCCCTCTGCAGAAGAAAGACTGTTGCAGTTTTCCATGTGCAAGACACAAAACCTCACTGGAGGCTATGGTTAAATAATGACTCCAGTGGTCCTGATAGGTCATATTTCATGCTACTTAGGTGGCAACCTGGGATACTATCAGGACTCATTGATGAGGTGTTTTGGGCCTTGGACAGTGTGATTAGAACTTGTTCCCTAGTGATGGTTGGGGGGTCATGTTCGATAATATTCCTTGAGAGATGATTAGGATGGACAAAAGGCTAAAACTGGAGCTGAATTTGTTGGTCAGTAGATTTGTATATCTTCTTGCTCTGTGTAGTTGGCTCCATTTACAATTATCTCTGCACATTCTTGAGTACAGCCTTTTTAAGGTTATGGACATAGCTGAGGAACGCTTGTGCTTGACCTTGGCTTTGGATGCTATTTTTATCTCATAACTGGCTTTGGTAGACCTAATTTGCCCTCTGAATTGTTTGTTTAGACTGATGACAAAGTTTTTATCCTGTTGGCCATTGTATTCCCTGAATTGTGCTATGACATTCTTCATTGTGTTGTACAGCTTATTGATGTTTGGATAGTTTGTTTTTTGAGATTGCTCTGAGCTTATTTATGTAGGCAAAGCTGTCTCTATGTACTTATTAACATGACTGTATGGAATATGTGTGAGCAATTCGACATAGATGACTGTGTTCTCAGGGTTGGGACGTTTGCAATTTTGTCAGGTTGTCACTTAATAATAGGGAGTTTTCCTTAAAATAGTTTCTAAATGCTATAGGACTTGCTTGGGTCAGGGTTTTTATTTTTATTTCAAAGGAGACAGAATGATAATCCAACTTTACAGGAGAGGAAATTGCACTGGGGGTGGTGCAGCATTCTCCCATCATCCATATTTTGCCCCTGCCTGTGTAGTAGCTGACGTAAATGCTTTGAAGGCACTGTAGCTTTGTACTGCTGGGGTAATCTGCATACCTTTAAACTATGCCTCAGTAACTGCACAGATGTCTATATTCTCCAGGGTTTGACGAGCTTGGATGGAGTGGAGTTTCTTGTTCAACCTCTTGCCATTGAGCAATAGCACCTTTAGATTGCCTTGGGTTGATTTTCTCTATGTTGGAAGGCATTATCTAAAAAGGCATTGTGAGGGAGGACAATGTTTTGTCCAAAGGGGACAGGTGCTGACCATCTGATCATGCTGACAAATATTGCCCCCCCCCCACTTGGGATAACTGCAGAAGTTAAGCCAATCATTGAAGTCAATCATCTTTCTTTCATGTTGTGGCATCATCCTTGGTGAAGGTAGAATGCCGCTCAGTGCTAGTCACATACCTACCTGGACCACACTCTCTGAGAGCTCCACAAGCCTATCTTCATGTAGGCCAGGTCAGTACATCTTAGGTAATTTATACTGACATGGGCTATGACAGAGTCATACTGGTACCTGCATTCCAATGACCTGAGTGTGGGAGTGAACTGGCGGATCCTGTCCCCTGAAAGATGACTGACTATGACTTTCTCCTTCTTCAGCCCGGTGAGTGGAAGATCTTTGTGTTTTAAACTTGGAGTTTCCTATGGCTAGTATGACATTAATGTGCACAATAGATGCACGGTGCCATAATCCCACAGGTGTTTGGATCAAGGTAACATGAGACAGTGGCAATTCAGTAATATGTGCATTAGTAACTGTATATATTGAGGTATACAATAAGATACATATACAAACTACTTGATATAAGAAGTACATTAACATCATGTCGATGTAACATGACTATTGCTGTGCAGTATGGTGATGAAATGTTAGCAGAGGATCAGACCATATGTCTTATCACTTCCCAAGCTAATGACTCATGGAGCAGGCAAAGGCAAGTTCCACAGGCATACATACAATGACATCTCATTGTCTGCCATGTGATACAGAAGCCATTGAATATCTACTCTAGTCTTTATGACATGCAGCTGGTCCCACCTGCACTGCGTTCATCTTACCACATGCACATGCTACAATGTATCCCATCTCTGGTGGCAAAGCATGGCTACCTACACTGAGCTAGCTACATGTCTTGTCAGCTGTGCAGAGGGCTAAACTTCCTTGGTGCCCCAACAGTTCACATGGTGAAGCTGTAGGTCTGCAATACATACTGCTACATCACATGGGATGGAGAATGACAACGATGACGTCCTTCTCAGTTGGGGATGTGAGTCTGATAATGCTATACTTGCACAAAAGTGCACACCATCTACAGCACTACAGGTACTGACTGATTAGACTCATGTACTTCACAATACAGCCTGGTTATGCCAGTGGCACAATGCCTCATCTGCTGTAGGTGGCAGGCTGTACCCTAAGGAGCTCATCTTGTTTCTAGTCCGACTGCACATGTGCTACATAGGACAGATGATATAATGTGCAGTCCAGTGCCTGTAGGATGAGTTGCAGTACTAGTGCATGCCATTGTTTTTTATTTTTTTTTTTATTTTGTTAGTGGATAAGCCCTCAAGATAAAAATACCCTATCTCAAGAGCCAACTTGGGAGCACTGTTGGTTAAGTGTCTGACTCAGAGTCAAACAGTAGGCAAACAGAGGTGGAAGGTATCAAACCATGTACTGTAGACTACAGAAAACAACCCATTAATGACTCAGACCTTTGACCAGCTGTCCTAAGTGTCAGACTGGGTTTCATACTGATTTATTGACAACAGTTAGGATGAGAACTGTTAGTGTAAATCAAATCTACTAAAAAATCAGTTTCAGTGAAAATTAAATAATGTTTTTCCTGCAGGTCAAGCCCCCATCACTCCCCATGTGAGGTGGAGACCCTCACACCACAGAATACACAGACACACACACACACACACACACACACACACACACACACACACACACACACACACAAAATATATATATATGGATCTAGGACTACTGAACGAAAGTTTAACAGTCTGAAGCCACAATCACCTAAGACACTTTAACGAAAGTGCTTTCACTGAAAAATCGCTTTCGTTAAAGTGTGTTTAAAAAAAAAATAAAACATTACTTTTATGTTTTTCCAGGGGGGCAAGCCCCCCTGCACCCCCTACATGGGGGGCTATGCCCCCCCACACACACCCTACTTAAATATTCTCACTCCAAGGTCGCACTGCAGTGGGGAAAAGGGAATTTTCCCTTATCCCCACTGCAGTGCGAGCGCTGCAACAGGCATACTTACGCGAAAGTGCCTTTCGGTGAAAAGCACTTTCACGCAAGTATGCCCGGCCGAATCTGTTTTGGTTATGTTGCCGTTCAGTGATCCATACGGATCCCATATATATATATATATATATATATATATATATATATATATATATATATATATATCAATGAACGAAAGTGCGATCCACCGAATTTCACTCACCTAATCTTTATCCACTAAAACTCCCTTTAAATGAAGCAACAAACTGTCAATTTCCTTTCACAGGGACCACCATGGTGAACTGTGACCTCTCCCTGTGTAGTGTGATTCCAGATTTGATATATTTAAGTAAATGGGTGTGTGGGGTGAAGGCCCCCGTGTTGGAGGTGTGGGAGGTGAAGGCACCCACTTTGTTGGGCTGAGTTGCTTTCCACTGTGTTTTGTTTACATGGTGGTTAAGTGTTTCTTTTCCCTGTGAAAGGAATTCGGCAGGTCGTTGCTTCGTTTAAATGGAGTTTTGGTGGATGAAGATCGGGTGAGTGAAATTCGGTGGTTCATACATACATCACTGAAAGCACACACACACACACACACACACACACACACACACACACACACACACACAGACACAGACACAGACACAGACACACACACACAGACACACACACACACAATTGTGGGGAATAATGTTACCACAAAGATCACTGAAAGTGGATTTCGGTGAGTTTAACTTGCACAAATGGCACTTGCCATTCTAGCTATTTAGCAGCAGAAACACCTTCAGCTCTGGCCTGTGGCACCATCAGTGTTGCTGCATGGCTGCCACAGCAGCTTTGTCCATAAGTTGTTGTGGTGCATGTCCATCACCTATCCTACTGTACTGTGGAACTCATTTGAGTGAGATACTGTCACCTTGGCCTACATGTGAGGAACCGCTTGTAGTTGTACCTCATTGTCTTGGGGTGATGGATTAGGGGATATTTCAAGGGAAAGTACTGCAATACTCTGCCTCAGCCTCCTTCAAATTCCCACCAAAAGCAGGATCAACACTACCATCCCTCATATGGGCCTGTTGTCCTTAAGCACGGCAATGGAAACCACAGCTCCACCTGACCCTGCATCAGTATGGTATCATCAGCTTGGGAAGATGCAGTAAAGACATCTGAACCTCTGCTGATCTCCTGCCTGATGTCACAGCTGCAGCATTTGGAGCAGATAGCTTGCAGTCCTCTGTGGTGTGCTTAAAGAGTCTGTACACAATCACACACTAACATCATCTGTCACAGTGTGTCAAATATCTCTGTGTTCTTGTGTCTTAGGAAAGTCAATGAATAACTTACAGCAAATTACTTTTTTGTACAAAAAGATGCATTTTCTGTTAAAAATGCTAATCTGAATTAGACATGTATTTAAAATACTTAATTAAACAATGGAAGTTAATAATGCAAATAACTGTTCTCTGCATTATAATACTGTTCAATGTATTACAGTTTAATTTTAGTTTATGAAATTAGGTCATCATTAAGAAAGTTATTCACATATACTTATCCTATTTTTGAACATATTTTAAAAAGAATTTCTTAAGAGTTAAAACTTAACATGCAGATGTGGTTCAAACTAAAGTGAAACCATTGCAGTGAATCCCTCAGACAGACATATTTCATGGGAGCATACTGACTAAAGTAAAGTATAAGAGGTCATAACCATCAAAGCTGGTCAACAAATAGACTTGTATACTGTACTCATGTAATAACATGACATTAGATATTACTCTAATTAAGTAGGGGGTGGGAGGAGGTCAGGGCCCCCTGTGAAACAATGTAACTGTCAGCATTGGTCTGACCAGAAGCAGCAGTATCAACCTTCCTTTGAGTTATCCCAATTTTCACTTAAATTACTGAAGAGACATTCCAGATTCCTTATATAAATAAATGGTACAGATTCAGAATGAATGCATTTATACAGCTGGACTATTAAATGGAGAGACTTGGTTGATTAAGAACATACTTTTCTAATGACTGCGTATGATAGAAGGGCCAGCAGTTCTGACTCAAATGCATCAGTACTGCTACATATTCTTATTTTCACAAATACAAGTCCTGTATTGGCTCAGCCGAAAGTATAAAGTGAGCTTACTCCCACAGACACGCCTGCACAGACCCACCCACATATGCATATAAAGAAGCACTGCAATACTTTTTTCTGTGAAAGTACACACATGATACATTAATCCAGGTGAAAGGTAATCACAAAGCCTTCTTAATCTATGTTAAAAATGTTAGAAAACAACACCCACTGCAGCACAGAGCTAACAATAAATGATATCACACACTCAGATTCAGAAGATATAGCCAGTCTACCGGTAACAAATTCAGCTGTAACTTTGTTCCTCTCTCTCCAATATTCTCAAGTCAAACCCCTCCATCTACACCCCCATCAAATCTCCCCACAACAAGTTGTCAAGGCACTATCTAATGCCAAGGACACTACATCTGTGGGGCTGGATAACATTTATTTTTATTTATGCCTACTAGTTAGCTTGACCCATGACTTGCCAGACCCAGTACACAGGCTATTCAATTATAGCCTCAGAACAGGCTTTGTGCTGGATAAATGGAGGTCAGCAACTGCCATTCCCTTGCACAAAGAAGGGGATTCAATGGACTTTGGTAATTATAGACTCATACACCTGACTGGTGTCATCTGTAAAGGTATGGAGAGTATTATTATGGAACTAATAAATAAGTATATAGGTAACCTCAGGGCCAGTGCTAGCATTTGGAGGCTCCCAGCAAGCTTTAAGTTGAGGGCCCTACCCAGGAGAACCTAAAGTGTGACCATGTTGCTGTCATGCCCCTTACCTCTAAAGGTCACCCAGCACCATTTAATGATCACTGTATAGTGTTACTACATTCAGACCATTACAAAGACTTTTAGTGCCAAGGTACAAACACTGCTGGCATTTATTACCGATTTTACATTATAATAAGCCCCTGCACCCCAAGGTACCCAGTCCCGCAGAAGTACACAAAGACACCAACACTGACTCCCACATGTGGACATAGACACACACAAGACAAAGACAGCACTACAGCAAACAGAGCAGACACACACACACAGACTTCTTCACACAGATCAGAGACACACAAGACAAACAGCTACACAGACTTTCACACACAGGATATAGATAACCAGCACAAGACAGAGACCGCATTACAGCGAGACTGAGCAAACAACAATACATACTCTCACACAAAGGACACCAACACAGCAAGACTGAACATTAACACCCATACAGAGTCCCACATAAGACAAAAACAGCACTATAGCAGAACTGATCAGACACACCCATACAGACATCCTCACACACAACAGAAGCACATAAGACAGACAGCTACACAGACTTATTGTCAGGACAGACACCCACACAAGACAAAGGCAGCACTACAGCAGGACAGAAATGAGGTACCCAGACAGACTCCCAAATGCAAGGCAATGACAGCAAAACAGCAAGATTGAGACACAAGATGCAATAGATAAACTGATCCCATCACACAAGATAGAAAGACAGCTACAGACATACAGAACTGTCACACTGCAGAGGCATACAAGACAGCCATGGGACAGACATAGAAAAGACTATGTACACACGACATACTGGAGAAAGCCATGGAGATTACAGACACTGAGGCAGACAGACTCAAACCCAAAGAGAAACAGGTGAAGTCAGCACACAGTTGACAGACTCTGGAGTATCATTTGTCTTCAATAGGCAGTTAGCTCCTCAGCTTTGCAGACTGCTGCCAGTTAGTTTTAGTGCCATATGAGCAATTTGTTCTTCCTGTGCTTCTGTCCTGGCATCACCATGAACCTTGCCACTTCCAGCTGTCCTGGCCACTACCCAACTGTCCTTGTCTCAAGAAATCCTGCTGCTTTTCATCCCACTTGGTCCTACCTACTGGAGTAAGCAAAATCAGTGAATACACAGCATATTATAAAAGCCACGCTAAGGTGCTACCTGAAATTTACTGCCGTTTAGCATTCTAAAAACGATTACTGACTAGGAAGTAAGAGCACAGGCTTAACTTTTACTGGTATCTTACAAATTTTCTTCCGGACAAAGATTTAAATGAGGCTGTCATATGATAAACCTTGTCCCACTTCATGCTCAGTTGAGGGCACAGCTAAGTCTGAAAGTCTCTCCTGACTCATTGGTGAACATATATATGTCTTTGTGAGTTTCAGTTTAAAAAAGCTGTATTCTGCAGTAGTCACTGTAACAGGTCCAGTCAAATAAATGCACAGTGAAACATAAGTATACAGATGTCATGTAAGTTGCTGCGAATGAGGAAATTTAACACAATCAGTGGAGGTGATTCAGTATCAATCATTTGAGAAAGGCTTTTCAGTTTGTGTCCAAGGTCAGAGTCAATGTCACAGTGGCCACTTATCCTGTCAGTCAGTTGTTCTTTCAGAACCTTGCACTGTTAGATATTTAAATTATGACAGGAACATGGCACATAAAAAGCCGTTGAATTCATCTGTTTTATCCGGGCCTGCACTCCAGCTCGTTTCCCCTTCATGTTGCTGCCATTGTTCTATCCTTGCCCTCGACAGTTGTTAATGTCCAGTTGATGATTTTGCAGAGTCTGAAGAAGTGCTTCTGTAATTTCTGCTCCAGTTGTATCATTCACAGGCACAAATCCCAGAAAGTGTTCCTCAGTTGTGACTGCATTCCTTGAAATGTCCACATACCTAACTACTACAGTCATTTGCTCGATTGCTGAGGCAATCAAGAATCATGGAAAAGTACCTAGCATCTCTCATCTTCCCTGCAATGATCCTTAAAGTAGCATTTGCCAATCAGCTGAATAATTTCATTCTGTATGTCCTTTCCGAGATAATGAGTCATTGCTTTATTCCTAATATGACAAGAATGTTCAGCCATGACAGAATCACACTGTGATACAAAGCTGCACTTGGCCTAAGAAATTGCCATTGCCATAGGTGTAGAGGGCAATGACTTGTACCATGGAATGCCATGTTTCATTCCGCCAGATATTGGACAATAGCTCTAATGCTTTCTAACCCACCATGCCAGTGAGTTACCTCTGTTTCAACCACTGCTTGTCTCCCATAATCCATTGTCTGCCTACTCTTTATTGTCCAGTTCCTTCCACTTCATCAAGCACGCTGCATGCTTTGGTGCTCAGTTATGGCTTTGTAAAGCTTTGGACATCTCTCTCCATGCTCTGTAACCATTTTACTGGAGAAGATGGTTATAATGTCCAATAATTTGCAGGCAAAGCAAAGCTGTGCATCTTTTGAGACCTAATATGTCAACTAAGTGCGTTTTGCTTTGTACCCATTAGGTTGCATATGGAAGTAGTTCTCCAATATTAAGCTTCTTTTCTGCTCATTGACTGGGAAATGTGACAACACTTGCACAGGTCCATGCTAGATGACAGCTTCCCCAAACTTATCCCTTATCAAGGGTGGTCCATTTCTTAGATCCTCAAATGGTACACGTGGCACTCCTTGGAAGTAACAAGCCACATCTGTTGTCACTAAAGAAGTATGGCCTCCTTCTGTATCAAACTCTGGTGATCCAGGCAGCACTTCTAAAGTTGCATCTGCATATGTTGACATAATTTCTCCCATGGTAATGGCTGTAGGTTCACAGGAGGTAGCCTGTGGTACAGCCAAAACAGAGTGGGCACTTTCTGTGGTAAGGATACTCGGATCACAGTGAGTAGGCTATGCTACAGAACCACTATGTGGTACTGCAGGTAGATTTTTTTGCTGAATCCCCCTTCTCTGATGACCCACAGAAAAATTTCTTAATGGAACTCTGTCTTTGCATTCTCATTTTGTTGCTGAAGTTTTCTTTTTGTTACTTCTGATAAATATGTATGCTTCATCTCTAACTGGGAATGGAAGTAAAGCCGAATTACTACACATGCAGACATCAGGTCCTTTTGTCATACTGTTAGTAAAAAGCACTACACTGCAGGTATATAATGTGAAGTGAAAGTTTGACGAAGGTTAGCATTCTGAGCACATTCTGAGGATGATGGTATTATTCAGATTATACAGAAACAACTGCTATATGACAATGCTGGAATGTTACCCATCAGATTTACTTAATGGACACTGAGGTAGCCATCGCCGCAATATGTGAAATACAAACTCCAAGCTCAAGCCAACCAGTGTAAGCAGTAAGTGTGTTAACTGTAAGCTCAAGCTACAAACCTACAACCTCCCCCTTAACTCACTACCTGCGACACTTGTCTCCTCTGCTTACACTATACAATCTCTAACTATATGTCACTTTTGTGCACTACTCTCCAAGCAGGCTGTAACTGTACTGCACTACCACTCTTGCAAAAAGTCATAATAAAGGAAAATAACTCCAAATGTACAGTCTATAACCAGGTAGCATTACCATGACCTCTAGCACTACATCTTGATATGACAGATGGAGTTTACAAAATGTAAATTCTCATGTCAACTGACTTTTATATCTCAATGGCACTTGTGATGATAGCAGTGTTAAGGCCTGGCCAACTGCTAAAAAAAAACGCATTTGGGTTAAGCAGAAAGACTGAAGCTGCCACACTAGGTCAGCCAAGAGCTACACAATCCATGGTGCAATGCACACCCAACAAGAAAAGTGATCAGTTGATTCTATCTTGCACTGTAGGCAGAAAAACTAAAGAGAAATGAGGACCAGTTGGGAAAGGAACTGCAGTGCAGGCAGATAAATCAGCAAAATGCTTTAGGTTCCAAAAAGTCATGTTAGTACAACTACTGGCACAAAAGAATGGGTAACTAATGCTGATCACTGTTCATAAGGACAAGTTATACAATAGGCACAACAGAAATGTATTACAAAATTTCACTTGACATCTCTTACTATTGTACCATAGGCAGAAAAACTACAAAGTAACAGTAACCAGTAGGCAAAAAGAACTGTAATTCAGGCAATAGGCACAACTGAAATGTATTACAAAATACATATTGCATAATGACTTTCACTGAAGAATGACTCTGACCAGTAGGCAAAAAGCTTAAAGAGAAAGGCTAAAAAAACAGAGTTTTAAGTCAAATACCAGAGATGAACCTCAGCTTATTTTACAAAATTCTTCCTCTTTCATCCCCTCCATACATGTGAAAAAGACTTAAAATGTTGCTATTGCAAGATCTCTGAAAGGTGACTAAAGTCTGCAGGAACAAATTGTTAGGTAGAAAGTCACAACTTTTAAGGGGAGCAAACCAAACTATGAGGCAAGAAAAAAATTATGGGGCAAAAAAGTAATTCCCAAAAACTGTTGCCACTTTAATCACAAACCAGCCAGGAATGCAGTGTCACAGTGACAGGCACTGCGTAACATGTACAACAGTTTTATACACCTACCTACTACCTCTCAATGTCTGAACAAACCGAAATCATCCACAGAACAAAGGAATAAAATCATTGGCTTGCTAGAAAACGTCATGCATGAGGGACATAACAGAAATATCAGGCAAACATCTGGAGATGGACATTCTCACAACCCCCCTCCCCCCAGCACAAGAACTCTGGACAAAAGCTGAAAGCCATGGAATGTACCATGCATTATGGGAAGGATATGAAGTCCATTTTTCTAGTAGATTCAGCCCTAAATGTTGTGCTACCAAAGCACATTTTTATGAAGCAAGGGAGAGACCAAAAACAACAGGCAAACATTCTATCACATTCTCATAGCCCCCACCCCTCCGACCTCTCATCACAATAATTCAAAACCAAAAATAATTGCAGAACAAATTCATAACATCAGGGATAGTTTAAAACATTGTTAATAATAAATTTAGAAAGATATTAGAATAAGAGGGTTTGCATTAGCATGAATTAAAACAACAACAGTACATTCTGCAGATTCTCACACCCCAACCCCCCAATGTTTCAGCACACTAATTCTAGGTAGGGTAAAAACAAACTAATAAGCAAGACAAATGCATAACATTAGGATTTAAATGCATGAACCTACATTTTTTATGAGGAGGAGACCAAAAAATACCAGGCAGACATCTAACCATTGCTGCAACATCCTAACAGCCCTACCACTCTCCTAAACTCTCAGCTTAACAATTCCAGACAAAGTCAAAAATAACTGCAGAACAAAGGCATAACATAAGGGATAGTTTTAAATATTGCTATTACAAATCTGGACAAAGCAAAAGTAATCCAACAGGTAAAAACAAGCTCGACCACCACGGCTGCCATGTATAAAACTTTAATAGAAATACAATAAAAAAACAAAAAGTAAAAGGTTAGCGCTTTCATGGCTGAAAGCTGCTTCTTCAGACTGTAATACTCCATACAAACTGTATTATTGTTAAAAGTACAAGTTACCCAGTCAGAAAAACCAATCATGTCACATGGTTACTCAGGAAGTGGTAGGGCAAAACCATTTATAAGATCATTCTAAAAAACAATAAAATCAATGCCTTAAGCCGCGTGCATGTAAAACTGGCTTGATAGAAGCATTATTATTCAAACCAGAGGGCAAATCTGATTTTAATAAAATAATCCACCTAAGTTCAACACGTTCAGTAATGTTTCTGATATCCCCTCCTCTAATGGTACATTCAATGCACTCTAAAATAGTAAACTTAAAACAGTGAGCAGAGCCAGAATCAAGCATATATTTAACTAAAGCATTTGTAAGTTTTTTGTTGCGCATGTCCCCAACATATTCAAGTATTCTGTCTTTCGGCATCCAGTTTGTTTTTCCTATATAAAAACTGCTGCACGCTTAACATTTTGCATAATAAAGCACATTCAAACTCCTGCAGTCAGCATAAAAGTCAAACTGGATTTGATAGCAGAAAGAGAATTGTCCAATAGAGCTTGTTGTAAAAATATGTTTGCATGCTTGAAAAATGGAAAAGTACCTGTACAATTCGACAAAGGAAAACTGTTGCATTTGGTATATTTACAACACAGTTCTCTTTTTAAATATTTCTTATTGCAAAATGAGAAACTCGGTGTGGATCCTAGTGCCCTTATGACTCTTTCATCTGTCATCAGAACTGGCCAGTTCTTTTTTATAATCTCACAAATCACTCCTACATTGCTTGAGTATGTAAGCACAACTTGGGGAGTGACAGGTGTCTATCTGACCTATTATGTGCTACTTCATTATATTTCTTAAAATAGGGTTATGCCGTAGTTTCTCTTAGGGAACATACTTCAGATACTCCTTCATCTACTTCCTTACAAGAGTAACCTATTGCCAAGAACCATTCAGACATCTCTGTTAGTACTTCATCTCCACTACGATCCATATTCTGAAGCCTCAATGTTCTGAATAACTGACCCTTCAGCACATTCCAAGTAACAATGCCCAATCAAGTCCTTGCTTTGCCACTGCCATTAAAAAAAAAAAAAAAAAAAAAAAAAAAAAAGCAACTTACTTTCCTGGTTGCTGTAATCAATCAGGTCCCTTACTTGACTGAAGTGGACCTAACAGAATATAGAATGCAGATTAGAGGCAAGTCTGGAGTAAACAAAATGTTTGCATGGTTTTGCTTTGTGGAACCCAAATCACACAGCCGTGCAAGAAAGAGAAGGAGAAACCCGCAGCTGCATGTGGGGCCCTTGTGTGTGGGGAGATAATCAGAGACCCCTGTGGCTGTGGGTTTGATGGGAGCCTAACACTGCTATAGGTAACCTACAGACTCTCTATCTAATCTAGTTCAGATTTGTCAAGGGCAGGTTCTGCCTATTTAACCTGACTGTTTTCTTTGAAAAAGTCCCTGTTGCAATTGATAAGGTAAAGTAAGTGGAGACTGCATATCTAGACTTTGCAAAGGCATTCAGCTCCATCTCACAATCAGGCAATACAGATAAGCTTTCCTAGCTAAATATTAACCCCTATGTAATTCTTTGGATAGCAAACTGGCTCACAAATGGAACCCAGGAAGTAAGGGTGGGTGGATATCCCTACTCCAAAATACCAGACTCTAACAAAGACCCAGGATTCACTCCTTTGACCACTCTTCTTTGACATTTACTAATTGGGGATCAAAGATAATGTTAAGAGTTTGTGGCTAACCATGTTTGTGATGACTGCAGTCTTGGCACTATCATAAACTCCCCGGAAGACACCAATATTTCACAATGTGGCTGTCTCAACTAAAATGTAATGCTAACAAATGTATAATTTTATCCTTCATGAAAGTGTGACTTCCTTTCTAACTATCATATTGATGATACTCCTTTAAAATTTAAGCCTGTACTTAGAAATGTGGGAACCTATGTTGACAATAAGCTGTGCATCATTCACCACATATCTACTATTGTAAGAAAGTCCTTTTTCACCTCAGGGCTTATATCTAAAGGTCTGGCATTCAGATCCAGGGACATAATTGTTCCATTGAACTCAGCACTTAGTAGGATAATCATTGAGTATAATGTCTCCTTTAGTATGTACCTTTCCAAACATTTGTCACAACTGGAATGACCACAAAACTTTCACACTAACAAAAAAAAAAACCAAAAAAAAAAAAAACCAAGGGACAAGTCATAAAAACTATGCATAATGTTTCAAATCCTTCCCTATTCTCTCCCTGTTCTCAGTATCAGTCAAGCTACTGAGTTGAAACCTCTGCTCTAATATTGATCCTCAGCAGAGTCTCTTCTGTTGAGCCTATTACACATTCACAAATTCAAGGTGCCGTAAACACTCACTAAAGGGACCTAAATCTTTTTTTTGCAAAATTAATAGAACATTCTGAAGGGATTGGTCGTTTCAAATGTAACTTAAATGAATGGATGGATAACTGCAATTTAACCCCTGGTTTTGGTACCACTGACTTTCATGGATGGGGGGGACATGTAATTACTCCAATATATACACTTCTTAAGCCCATCTTTCGATATTTGTATTGCAACATACAATGGATAATAATTACCATGGGAAAGCAAGGTTATGCTTAAGATCTCCCTAGGTCAATAGCCTAGCATGTACCTATGAAAAAAATGTCAGACACTCAGAACTGAACAAATGCAATGCACTAATAACAAAAAACTACAACCCTTCTCATCCACAGAGATTTATTAGACGCTTGAGTGCTTTCATCTTCACAAATAGCAAGACTTTGAGAACTTTTGTTTCCACAGTTTCTGAGTAAGCACATTCATTAAATTAAATTCTGCACAGAAACCAGAAGCTGCTAAATTATAATTTTTGTAGTGTTTTTATGATTCAAAATTTTTAGATGAATTTATATATTGCTTTTTTTAAATTACTTGACCTTTGATCATACGACTAGATCATTATTTAAAAAGTTGTTTGATTTTTTAATTCTGATGAAGTTTCTCAGTAATTGTGCTTAAGTTTTTAATAAATCTGAGAGGATGAAAATGGATGCATTTTGTTTTTACTTTGGTTATAAGTGACTATGAACCCATATAAAATATCTATATTTTCATTTATTATTAAGGTTTTCAGGAAAGCTGCCTACTCACAGCTTTAATCCATTCTCTTACAACACCATATCCAAGACCCTTTCAAGACTAGTTTCCATACCCATCATAGTACTGAGGCTACAATTACTGGGGTTCTGAATTACCCTCTAGTGGTGAGGCATGAATGCACTATTCCTTTTTGGTCTGTTCCACACATTTGACACAGGAGATCATAACATCTTACTTGATCACCTTCAAACCTACTGTGGAACCATGGGTACTGTCTTTGGATGGTTTGACATTAGTCATACTCACTGGACTGTGCCAGGAATGCATTCTTTATGTCTATCCTATACACTGAGAATTCCACAGGGTTCTATTTTAGATCTGTTCAATATCACTGCTATGCTGATGATACTCAGCTGTACCTTTCTTTCCCTTAAAACATAATGTTCATTGTAGATTCACGTGGTGAGAATCTGGAATGAATCCAAAACTGAATGACTGCTAACCATCTGTTACTTAACATATCCTAGACCATTGCCATGGGTATTCAAAGTAGCCTGAAAGAATGTCATTCTCCAATACTTGACCCCACTATAGTTTACAGTAGTGAAAGGCTGACTTTTGTGAAGATGGTGAGAAACAATGGTGTGATTTTAATGACAATTTGACATTTAGGGACCATGTATTAACCATCTTGAAAACTTTCTACAATCATCTTTGAAAAGTTTCTCATATCAATTTTTTCTCTTCTTGCCAGTTTGCTACACCTGGGACAGCCTTATAGCGAGATTAATCACCTGTAGCAGCTACACAATTTCTCAATGTGGATACTTGCTGGTAGTTCTAATTACTTCTATATTATTTCTGTTCTGCAGAAACTACACTGACTGTCTGTTCACTCAGGCATCGGTTTTAAAGTCTCATTACTGGTTTATTTAGTTCTGTGTGATCTTCACCCCCAATACCTCAAAAACATTTTTGCTTTCAATTGCCAAGGTACATGTCAATGTTACTTTTGACTGGGGTTGTTGGATGTACCTGGGTCTCACTGGAAACCTCTGGAATCCAGGCTTTTAGTAACCAGGTTCCTTAGCTCAGGAACATTCTCCCTAGTGATTGAAGGTAACCCTAACACCATCTAGTTTCAAAAGGCCACTACAAAATCATTTTTAACTTGGTATTAATTGACAATTCATGTTGGTGCTTATCATTTATTTTTCTGGTTTTTCCCATTCTTTGTTCTCCAGTTTGAATTACTTATGTAGAGGGTCATAGGTTCATAGAGAGATGGTAGGCTAACATCCACCAGGGCCTTTATAAGCCTAGCCATGCAATCCAACCCAATTATGTCTCTATGTATCATGGGCATTTATTAGGATGGGGTATGTTAGTTAAGACGTTTCTACAGCTTATGTTGGGGGGGTATGTTAGTTTGGGCATTACTGTCTGTGTCTCTGTCTATCAGAGACATGGGGGCCAGACCTGAGGTGAATTTCTGATTTTCCATCCATTGGTCAAGGTTATGCTTAAATAGGGTTAGAGATGGACTCTGCTGCACATGGATGGGGAGCCTGTTTCTAAAGCATGGGATCCTCTGAGAAATATATTTGTCTTACCAGCATGTCTTATTTATGTCAGAAGCAAAATTGAAATACTTGGATTTAGTGGTTCTGATGCTTTTCATTTTGCGGATGTGCAAAAGGTCCCTCAGAGTTGGATCCAAGGATGCCTTGTATGGCAAGGATAGATCACCTCTGAGCAACCTGTAGGAGACAGAGTAAAGAGATAGGGCTTTAAGGTGATCCATATAGGATAATGTGTTTATACCCTGGATTCTCTTGGTAAGGAACCTTTGTGGGTGTTCCATAGGTTCATAGGTAGGTACTAGGCTATTGACCCTAGGGCCTATATAAGCCTAGCCAAAAAGGTTCCCTGGCTTTTGCCACCCAAGAAAATTATTTTCCTGTGCCCCTGTCAAGCAGAGCCACAGAAGTGATCCCCGGGGTGAATTTCCTATTTCCCATCCAATCGTCAAGATTTTTCTTGAAGAATGCTAATGAAGAGCTCTGTTTGACATAGATAGGTAGTCTGTTCCAGAGTATGGGAAGTCTCTGGGACAGGAATCTATCCCTCCAGCATGCTCTGTTTATTGTGGTGACAAGGATTAGGTCCCTAGAGTGTGTAGCTCAGAGGGATTGGGATTTCTTTAAGTGGAGCATGTCCAACAGCTCTGGGTTTGACATAGCTTTGTATGTTAGGCAGAGATCGCCTCTGAGTAGGCGATATGCGACGGAGTAAAGCTGGAGTTTTTTGAGACGGTCTGCATAGGGCATCTGTTTGAGGCCAGTAATCCTCTTTGTGAGGTATTTCTGCGGCGTTTCCAGTTATTGTAGATGTCTTTTGAGGTACATACCAAAAGGGCATTGTACTCTATAATGGGTCTAATGAGTGATGAGTAGAGGGGAACAATGACCTGCTTTTTCTGGATGGGAAACCTTTTGTGATGAGGTGTGCTACATAAAAGGATTTCCTGACCACTGTGGTGATGTGATTATCAAAGGAGAGACTACTGTCTACCTGTGTCCCAAGGTCTCATCACACTTTTAGTGCTAAGTAGACTACCACCTATGTGGTAGTTCATGGGTACAGAGGTTTTACCAAAGGGGATGACAATGCACTTTTTGGCATTGAGCTTAAGGTCATGGCTTTGACACCAGGCATCTGTCTCAGTGAGGCCCTTTTATAGGATGTCCACATTGTTTGGAGTTTCGATTATGGCTCCTAGTTTGCAGTCAAAAACCATCTGTGTTAGCCTGTACTTCAGAGAAGTAGATACCAAAGAGGAGAGGACCCAGGACTGAACCTTGTGGTATTCCACTTGTCACTGGTCTGAAATCGAATTTGGAGTCTGCTACTTTCACAGTGTGGGTTCTGTCAGTAAGCCAGTTGGCAACCCATCTAGTGACATAGGGATTTATACCTAGTTTAGTGAGTTAATCTATAATTCCAGAGTGGGGGGATGGTGTCAAAAGCCTTGGTGAGACCTAGATAGGCTGTGTGAACCACCTTACCCTCATCTATGGCTTTGGTGACTGCTTCAAAGAAGTCTATCAGGTTTAGGAGACATGATCTGCCTTTTACAGACATGAACTGTGTGGGATCCAGAGTTTGGAGATTATCAATGTCTTTGTTTATGAGTTCCATGATGATACATTCCATGGCCTTCAGACCAGGCTCATTAGGCTAATGGGGCGCTATTTCCCGGGATCTGTCATGGCTCCCCTTTGTGGAGTGGGATAACCATTGCAGTGTACCATTCAATGGGCACAAAGCCTGAGGTGAGGCTATGATTGAACATGGTACTTAGGTGGGGTGCCAGTTCATTCTGTAGTTTGTGTAGAATGCAGCCTGGGATGCTGTCAGGTCCCATGGATGCTGTGTTCTTGGCTTTGGAGAGTGAGGTTTTTACTTGTGCAGCCATGATTACAGGAACTTTGCATTCTTCCAGTATAGAGATGGGCCCTTTAGGGGGTGAGAGGGGGGGTTAAAGTTAGAACTGAACCTATCTGCCAAGATGTTGGCAATATCAGTTGGTTCTGTATATTTAGTGCCATTGTGCTGTAACTCAGAGCAGATCTGAGTGTTGCCATTGAGATTCTTGACATAGCTATAGAATGCTTTGTGGTTGTCTTTAGAATCAGTGGCAATTTTGTTTTCATAACTAGCTTTGGACGATTTTGTGAGGGATCTCAGCTTCTTACTGAGGCTGACCAGAGAGTTCCTCCACTCATGGGATTTTACTCTCTTTTGCAACAGTTTCTTTCTTCTATTGTAGAGTTTATGTATGGCAGAAGACCACCAGATTGGCTTCCTTTTTTTGGAGGATAGCATCTTGGTTTTGTTAGAGACAGCACGATCCATGCACTCGTGTAAGTGCTTATAAGTTTGTGTAGGATTCACCAGTTGTACCTCTACTGTCCATCTGCATGGATGTCGTGAAGTTTGCCACTTCTGTCTTAAGAAGCGTGAAGTTGGCTTTGGAGAAAATTTTTATGGTTGTTTCCATAATGGGGTGGGGGTGGGGGCGGGATGTGGATGTCTAGGGTGATTAGCTTGTGGTCGGATCTGACCAACAGGGAATTGACCTCTGGTGTGGAACACCAGTTACCCATGTTGGTAATGACCAGGTCTAGGATATTGCTGCCCCTGGTGGGGGTGTGGATAAGTTGATCCAAGGTGTTGGAATTTATGAATTCCAGAAAATGTTGAGCAAAAGAGTTGGTACATGAGTAGTTTTCCCAGTTAATGGTGGGGTAGTTGAACTCACCCATTATTAGGTTGTTTGGTTGTACCCTAATATTTTCCAGTGTATCAAGAAAAAAGTAGTGGGAATCCTGGGGCATGGTGGGGGGTCTGTAGCAAGCTGCAATTTGGATTGCTGTCTTGCAGTTTGTTGCATTTGTCTGGTCAGGTACATACTGAAGGGGACATTATACTGAATGATGGGTCTGATAACAACAGAATAAAATGGCACTATGACTTCCTTGGATCTAGATGCCATGGCCTTACTTATAAGTCGGGTCACACGGAATGATTTTCTTACTATCTTGGCAACATATTGGTCAAAATCCAGACTACTGTTTACATATGTTCCCAGATGCCTGAGTACTGGGTCAGCTCTTAGGGGTTTCTTATCAATGGAGTAATTAGCTTGGCGGTCATTTTTCCCAAAAAGTGCTATAATGCATTTATTTGCATTTAGTTTTAGTCCATGACTTTGGTACCAGTTATTTGTGTTAGACTTTCTTGTAAGATGTTTGTTTTATGAGGGAAATCTAATTTTCAGTCATCTGTGAACTTAGTCAGCCAAAGGCCCTTGACATTAGCCTTTACCTAAGAGAAGTAGATGCTAAATAGGAGCAGTCCCACCATAGATCCTTGAGGTACCCCACTGGTAACTAGTCTCTTAGTGGAAGTGGTATCACCAATCCTGACTTTCTGGCCCCTGTCTGTGAGCCAGCTGGCAAGGCAATGAGTTATGTAGGGGTTTATGCCAAGTTTGGTGAGTTTGTCAACTATACCCGATAGAGGTATTGTACTGAACACCTTAGCTAGGTCCAGGTAGGCATATGCACTGTTCTCACTTCATCCGCTGATCTGGTGACCTTGTCAAAGAAGTCCACCATGTGTAATAGGCATGACCTTCCCTTAACAAAGCCAAACCAGGTTGGGTCTGGTGTCTGAAGGTTGCCTATGTCTTTGTTAATCATTTCCAAGATAATTTGTTCTATGAATTTGCATATTAGACAGACTAATAGGTCTGCAGTTTCCAGGGTCAGTTGATGGTCCACCCTTGTAAAGTGGGATATCCATTGCAGTCCTCCATTCTCATAGTGCAAAGCCTGTTTTGAGGCTATATTTGAAAAGTGACTAAATTGGTTGCCATAGGTCATGTTTCAAGCTATTCAGGAGGCATCTTGTCATATTGTCGGTCGCCAACTGAGGCTGTGTTTTTGGCCTTAGTGAGCACTGCCAGGACTTACTCACTGTTAATAGTTGGGGGGGGTTATATTAGTAAGGTACATTGGGTGGTGGGGGATGAAGTCTGAAATAAATTTGTCAGGCAGCAAATTCGCTATGTCATTCTGCTCAGTAAAACTGGCACCATTGATCCCCAGTTCGGCACACTGATATGTGCTAGGTTTCAGATATAGCTGTTGAAGGCCTTGTGGTTGTCTTTAGCCTGCAAAGCTATCTTGACCTCATAATTGGCTTTATTGGACATAATTAGCCCTGTTGGTTTCCCGTTTAGTTTAATTAGAGAGCTCCTATCAATATGGGAGTTGGTCTTCCTGATTTTAGCCATGCCTTTTTCTCTTTTTTTGTATACCTTATTAAGGTTAGGATTCCCCCAGTGTGGTTTGTTTTTAGAGTTTGTTTTGGGTTTACTTCTAGTAGGTACAACAGCCTCTATATAGCCATTTTCATTGTTGCATAGGGGCTTTGTGAACAAGTCCGCAAAAGGTGCTGTGAACTCAGGGTTGGGACGTGCACTGAATCTCGACAGCCTGTCACTTAATAGGATGTAATTTGCTTTGGAGTAGTGAATAACTGTTACAGGGTTTGTTGGGGTTACTGAGTTGATTTTTATATTGGAGGAGACGGCTTTGTGGTCCAGCCCCACCAATGAGACCATGACACTTGGGATGGGGGTGCTCTTGGTGAGTACCAGGTCCAGTGTGTTTAAACCTCTGGTGGATGTGTACACTACCTAGTGAAGGATATTTGTGTTGATAAAGTCCAGGCATTGCTGTGCCTGTGTGTATGAGGCAGGGCATGTTTTCCAATCTATATCCAAACAGCCTATTAAACTTCAGAGCCATGTTTCAAGATTCATCAGGCTATTTCATTGTTATTTCTATTTGGAATTTTTACTTATTACTTTTACTCTATTTACTCCCATGTCATTTACTGTCTCTCTGTTTTTATTGTTTAATGTGATTGTAATGGAGCTTGGTAGATACGTACCTAAATAAACTGGAATTTGAACTTCATCAGTAGGCCTCTGCACAATGTAAAACAATGGCAGCTGCTGATCCAGTGTAGCAGCCTGTAGCTGCAACAGTTCACAGACAGTACTGCCTACATTGAGAAACTCATGGCACAGTCTTGAAAAGTAACTGTAACATCCAAGGAACCACAGTCTCAGGCCTTGCTATCTCTTCATCCTGCTGCTGTCAACATACGGTAATCATGTAGGAGACATTCCTTAGTATAAGTCATTACCTGCATGGCTCTGAATGTCCGCGTCTGAAAATATATCCTTGACAGAAAAAGGTCTGCATGTTGTGCAAAGACATCAGCTGCAGAGTACCCACACTGGATGCAGGTAGCAGGCGCAATACTACTTCCACTGTGTTGAGGCCACAACATGTCCAGCTGCAGTCTGCACAATGCAGACTTTACATCCCCTGTTACATGAGCACTTCCTAAACAGATAATGCTTCACTATATTATGGTCTTCACTCAGCCCAAGGCCCATGACCTTACCTACTGTAGCATGGGTGCCCATAGCTATAATATGAGCAGTCAGTTTAGTTGAGCCACATGCCTTTGAATGCACAGCATGTGCATAATGTCTGAGAGTCAACTACTTAACTCCAGGCTCATAGATCCTGAACTCCAGTGTTACCATGGCCTTCAACAGTAGTAAATGGGAACAGATGCAGCCATGATAGTAATTATAATGGCAGCAGCAGCCTGGTATGCAGCAAAGCAGTTAAACTAACAGCTGGTGAGCTCAGGCAACTCATCATCCTGGAAGTCCCCATAACAGGAGAGTAAAAATAATTAATAAAGATATAACAGTGAAAAATATGTCTGATAGGTACACAGGCCAATATAGCTGATGGTGTTTCTTGCTGTTGCCAGGAAGTAATGGGCCATAGATTTGTCAACTGTCCATTTACAAGCTGCACAACTAAGGCAGCACTTGCAAAAAATAACAATGCAAACTGTTATGGTTTCCAGTCCAACTAAATATGAAAAAGAGAACCAAATTGATCTCCAAGGTGCAGCTGCATCCATGATGCCAGCATCCTAGTAACAAGCACTTATCAGACTAAGTTCGGTAGTAGTTTGTTATCTGCAATTAGTTACATACCTGATGGTGTCTTCCAACTGTCCTGAAGCTGAAGGAACTCCCAGGGCTTTCATCTAGCATTGTCCTTCATATTTATGAGTGCATTACTTATTTTTACTGCTCATCAAACCATGTGAACCAACAACATTCACATAAGTGACAACTCCAGCCCACATCTATTATTTCAACTACTGAATTTCCCCAACCCACAACCCATCAGCATGATACCATCAGAGCACGGGACATTCATCAAGACCTCTGTCTCCTGGTTGGTGAATCATAGGATCCTAGGAAGTTACTAGGCTATTGGCCCTGAGGCCCTTACAAGCCTAGCCAAGAATTTAGACATATTCCAACAAGTCAGCACCCTATGCCACTGTCCAGCAGGGACATAGGTGGAATCCCAGGCATGTATTTTCTGTTCCCCATCCAGTTATCTATGTTGCGCTTAAAAAGGTTTCATGAGGTACTCTGCTTTATGTGGAGAGAGAGTCTCTTCCACAAAATGGGGAGTCTCTGGGACACAAATCTTTCCCGCCAAGTACTATTGATGTCACAGACCAGGTTGAGGTCTTGTGTGTAGGTTTCTTGAGTGGAGCCTGACTTGCGGATATGCAGCAGTCCCATCAGGGTGTGGTCTGAGATTGCTTTTTATGCCAGACAGAGGTCATCTCTGAGGAGTCTGTAGGAGACTGAGTAGAGGGACTAGGGCATTTAGTCTGTGTAGGGTAGATGTCTGAGGCCCTGGATTCTCCAGGTGAGGAATCTTCTCTATCCTCTTCTGCCTTTCGCTGACTGCATGAATGGGAGAGAAGATGAAACTCTCAGTACATCCAGAAACAAGATGAGGTATACAAACATGGTAATGTAAGTGCTTCTCACAGAAGAATTTGATCTAGTAAAACATTATCTTATACGGTGCATTTCAAGGCATCAAACTTTATAGTAGAATGCAGTACACAGTTGTATAGCTACTGTGCCCAGCTCTGTTGCACAGAAGGAAAAAGTCCAAATTATTGCCCAAATGACCCAATTTCAAATAGTGGCTCCTGTAATAGATGAGCATACTGGGGGAGGGTGAATATCGGCTGATGCCAACTTGGCCATCCTTGGTGGAGGCAGTTGTGGCTTTGGTCTGTTAATTACCATCATACAAATGGGGGCTTCCTCTGTATTAAAACGGTAAAGACTGTGGACATGGGCTTGGTGATACCAAGCCAATGACAGTAGCCTCCATTATCAAATGGGTGAAAGTATATTATCACATAGGGAGGGCATAATACACCCCACCGTGATATGGGTTCTCATATCAGCCAGTATCAGTTGGTATTATGGCTGGGAAGGCAACAAGGGTGCATACCACTTCTACAGTTGCCTGGATGACAATCCCTTTAATTAGCTCTCACCTCTATCTTGAGAATACCTAGATCAGGTGAATTAGTGGGCTGAAGACTGATAGAGAAGTCATAGTGGTCAGCAGACATGGAAGTAAAAAGCACACACAAAAAATATAACAGCTGCACATACATTAAAATAGATGACTTACTGATCCAAGTAATATCCCAGTTTAATGCAGCATTCATTTCTGCAGCTCATCAAGTCAGTCTACCAGACAATACAGCAGAAACATTCTCTGACAGCTCTTAAACATGGTAATGATGATTAGAGAGGGTTGACTGTGCAGAAATAGCATCTATATTAAATCAGCAAAGGCTGATTTATCGACCCTTTAAAAGTGAAACCTCACAATCTCGAAGATACGGAACAGCAATTTTTTTTTCCCCGGGAAAAAAATGGCTCTTCTACCAAAAAAAAAAAAAAAAAAAGGTTCAAAACACAAACTAAAGTGGGGAGCTTCACCCCCCACAACCCCTGATATGGGGGGCTGTGGCCCCCACCCCCTACTTAAATATACCAACTCTGAGATCATACCACATTGGAGGAAATGGCAAAGTCCCGAAAATGGTTCCATGTCTTCGGAATTGTCAGGTTTCGCTCTTTAAGGGTCAATAAATCAGCGTTCGCTATTTTGAACATTCGCTGATTTAATATAGACCACAGAAATATGAAGTCTAATGCTGCTCACTATTTCATGAAGTGCATTTATTTTCAGTTGTGCGCCATTAATTTTAAATACAATGTTGAGCAGTTCTTATTAATTCCCTCTCTCTGGAATTTAAAGGAAAGCCAGAATTTCATGCGTCTATCAGGCAGCATGATTACTGTAAATGGGAGGGGAACACATTAAAGTTGTGCTGTAAACAGTACAAAATTAACAATATTTCTGACTAATCATACATCATAGGTAAGTACTGATCTAGTTGCCCTTCTGGGCCATTTTAAGCCCAGCCAACTTCCATTTTTTGTACTTAAACAACATATCTCATTTGGTTGCAGACTGGTCTTACTCATTCCATGGTCATTAATTATATATTACCCCTCAATGAGAATCACTTGAATCATACCATAGATAATTTGAGGGGACCCATACATGGGATGAAGCATTTAGGAGTTGCCTGTCCATTAGTAGTACAGGGGGGCTTTCCTGGGGTAAATTTTCTGTTTCCCATTCGTAGATCTAAGTTGCACTTGAAAATGGACAAGGATGAACTTTATTTTATGTGGATGATCATCCTCATCTTATCATATAGCTATACATCTGTGGTTATTGTTTCAAAAATGTCAGGTTATCCAAGAGCACCTACATGGGAAGACAGAGGCAAAACTATCTGTGGGACGTGTCCTTGTCTATGATTCTAATTGAAAATGCATTTTTGTTGATAGAACGTCAATATGTCAGAAAGGATAGGTCAGACCCTAAAGCTGAAGACTGCACCCAAGGGAAGGGAAACAGCATCAGTAGGTAAATGGTGACACAGTGCGCCCTTTCCCCAAGATAGTTACTTTTAACATATATTTGCTAACAGAATAGTTCTTTTGTACCACTGGGGGACAGAGAGGTGCACAGCTGGGTTCTCATGGAGTGGGAGTGGTTCCTATGAAAGGACACAGAGAATATTTCCCAGAACCACATTGGCATGGCTGTATATCACACCTTTCCAAGTTGTTGGAGATGGCTTGAATAAAGGTTAATGTTACACTACATTTATGCCTCTTTCTTCACTAGATTACATTATATCCCCATTAAAATATATAATAGCTAAGGTCCAGTCCACAGTACATCTGTGAAAGTGTTACGGACATTGGTCAGTGCTGATATGAGGCAGTTGTATGATGCCAAGCATGGTCACTCCCTATTACTAATGACTGTGCCCTACTGAAATTTCAATGTATGTTCTGATGCAGTGTCAGGCAAGGCTAAATAAACTACCAGTATTTGTCACACAGTTTGCCCTTCAGATCCATTATGATGCCAGTTATTTTTTCTGCCAACTTCTATATTATCAGGTAAGAATTTTAATAATTTCCAGGAGGTCACAGCTGAATCATAATCCTGTCTGCACTTCTTTTTACATGAATTTATCATTTTAAGATCAAGATGCCTTGAATTTCCATATTCCACCTGTGTCTGTGAGGGTTTTCACTTGTACTTTACCTCCCTTGCCTTTTTTTGGCCTGCATTTTGGCATAAAAGGTTCAAGCAAAACTAATATTCTAGACTGACATATCAATATGCTCTTTGTTCTTCAGATATATTTCTCAATTTGTTCTTTCAAATGTTACATTGTAGTTAGAAATCAAGAAGCATTTTGTGCAAGTAAT
This sequence comes from Protopterus annectens, assembly GCF_019279795.1. Classification (NCBI taxonomy): domain Eukaryota; kingdom Metazoa; phylum Chordata; order Ceratodontiformes; family Protopteridae; genus Protopterus; species Protopterus annectens. Next base: position 489,831,286 of record NC_056750.1, on the reverse strand, counting down.
TTCTCTATCTTGTACTGAAGTATACACCCCTGACTCAATTAACAATCTTGTGCAAACTTCTTCACTTTTGGGTATGTAGCTTATTGCCCAGATGTTTTTTTTTTTTTTTAAGGAATGAGACAAAGGAATCCATGTGTTGTATTAAGCAGATGGCTGTGCAATTGTTAGTATCTTATCCTTTTTTTAAGATGGAAAAATTCCAACATAGAAGAAAATTACATGACAGCAAACTGGAAGTAATTACCTCACAATATTCTGCAAAAATGCTTTTTCCCTTACATATTCAACAGAAATGCATTACATACAGCATGTGTTTAGATCACAAGTCCAGTCAAGACATGACTCAGTTGTCTGTGGAATGTCTGCAAATTTTGTGATTTAAGGACATCTGTATTTCCAGATTTTGCCTGGCTTATCTGCTGCTTAAACCAGAGTGCATACCTCTCAACTGTCCCTGATTTTCAGTGACATCCCTGATTTTGATAAGTTTTAGCTCTGTCTCTCTTAATCCCTCCTAAAATTAATGACTTTTGGGGAAAAGATGGTGAATTACCCTTAATAAATAATGACCATTATTAAAGTTATTGACTTCTTTTACTTCAGAAAATGCATGTTAATACATATTATCTTATTATAGCAATGTCTCAAGTTAATAGTACTAATATTTTAAAATTGTCCCTGATTGCCTCTGATTAGTGTTGGATATGTCCCTGGTTTTGCTGAGATTTGTCCCTGACTGGTTGAAAGCTAGGCAGAGTAGCAGAGGAGTTCCATCTGTACTAAATTATTTTGCTTTATACATTTGCTCTCTGCTATCCATCAAAACTGACTCCACTTGAAGCAACATTTTTTTTCGGTGTCATAACAGTGACTGAATACACTATATTATGAATCCGGTAAGTTCACTGAGCACTACATGAATATGCACTTCCCTTTGATACAGAGATATATATTATTATCATTGCCATTTCTCATAGGATAGAAGAAATGACTAATTATTTATCCACTCCAGTAGGACTGTAATGTAAAAATAATTCCTGTGTCACACAAAATATGTGCCTTCTGTTCTGACTTTTACTTTCTTTCTGAATAAGAAATTTTCTGTTTCCTTTCAGTCAATATAAAAGCTGCAGAAAGGCTGTTAATTACAGCATGTATCAGTGTTTTATACAGGGACAGATACTGCTGTCAATGTGTTTGCGTTAATGAGTTATATATAGTGTTTTTGTTTAAAAAAATGACTATAAATAGTATTCATGTAGGTATCCATTAACTCAGATTTTCATTTGAGTTTCTTTGTGTGTGTATGTATGTATGTGTGTGTGTGTGTGTGTGTGTGTGTGTGTGTGCATGTGTACATGTATGTGTGCATGTGTGGGCATGCTTTTCAAGCCAATTTCTTGCCAATGTATCTGCTGTTTTACCCTTCAGCTAGTTGGCTCTTCTTAAGCTACCCCTTTCAACATAACTGCCCTTGTACATTCCTACAATGTTACTGGAGTGTCTTGCACTCTGAAGTTAAGAAGTCCCAGGTGAACTTACAGTTTTGAATAAGTCTGCAGGTAATGATTTGAGCCACAAGTGATCTACCCATATGACAATAGAATGGTATCATAAAACATTGTGGCAAAAGGCCTTTTCTCAGAGACCACAGTGGTGTTTGCATGAGAAAGCCTTAGTGAACAGAACCATGTGATATCACAAATTCAGAAACTGTTCATGAATGTGGAGGTCAAAAGAATCATCATTAAGCAGCCTTATTACACACATGGAATGTTTCTGTTTCATTATTTTGTGGCCACTCAAGTGTTTTGGTGTCCCCACTGTATGGCATTAGACTGACTTCATGCAATGTATGTATACTTCATTGAAATTATCTCCCATGTGGCTGTCTGCTACATATATCCTGACTATGTAGAGTTAAATGCATTGTAGTGCATGGAGCACCATGATTACTCTCCAAAACTGGAAAAACATAACCCGCTACTGTACCACAAGACCTGACCATAACAGCACATTCAAAAGTGTGTAACAAATGTTACACATCCACCTAAGCATTGTGATGGTCATGTATAAGGGAAGGGATTTTCCTTTGGTCACTGAATATCTGTCCTATGCAAACTAAAGTTTACAGAAGTTAGTCTGTAAGTAACTATTAAAATTAAGGCAGTATTTAAAAACTGTTGCTGATTTTTTTTCTTACTTGCTTTATGACAGTACTCACTATGTGATTAAAACACTGGCTGTTTTTTATAATTACATGGACTGGATACAAATTTGTATACTGCAAAGAGTTATGATCAGGTCTTGCCGATTATAAACTGTTATATGTTCTCAACTCATACCTGTCAACTCTCCAGATTGTTGCAGAATGTACACACTTTTGCCTTGTATTTTAGGTCTGTTCCTTATAAAAGTCTTGGTTTTCTAGCAAATCACTGAGGATTGAAGTCAATAAATAATGACATACATTTAAGTTTCAAACTTTATATCCCTCAGAAATGCATACTATCATAAAACCTTTTATTCTAGCAACTTTTAAGTTCATAATAGTAATTTTTAAAATCTATCCTTATTTGTGGGCCTTTGTCCCCATTATTTCAGTGTGTGTCCAGATTTCTTGTGCTAAGAAGTTGAGAGGTATACAAGTTGACATGGATGCCACGACTTACCTCTCAAGCTTCACTTTCGAGAAGAATTTGTTGGCATCCATGTCTCACCATGGTTACGATCAGAGACCCAATTGCAACCATCTATATTGAATGCCAGCTCTGTACTATGTCATTCTGTGTTCTCTACCACACAATGAAAGCTGCTTTTCAGTTATATGGTAATTCTTTCCTCTACTATCCTTCTGGTTTCTACATGCCAATTCTATCCCCATATAAATCCCCATATCACTGCTGAAACTGATGATCTGATCTCTCCCTCTGTCCATCTGTCTCTCTCTTTTTACCACCATGTTATCCCTAAATACCTTTTGTTTCTGTGGTGGTACATAACTTCATTACATAAAGTCTGCAGTCTATAGCACCAAACAACACAGTGCATTATGATTTGTAAATCCTTGTATCACAGACTCTCAGTATCAGCTTACTTATGTCAGAAGTTATTAATTCCACCTAAATTCCCAGTATTAAATAAATGGCTATAAGTAATATGCTGATATCACATTGTACCAATTTCATTTTGTGAGAATGGACAATGTGCAATTATTACTTTAAGAATTCTGAATGCATTTGTCCATACAGTGTTACGTCATATTTGTTCATTGTTTTATTTTTAGAAAGAAGTGTGTGCAAGGTGTATTTTTCTTAATCCTTCAGGTGCTTTGATTGTCAGAAGCTTTAGTAATATAAAATGATTTCTGGAGTTTGCTATGAGTAATTGTGTCTCATTTAATCAACGCATAGTTATTCGATCCCAAAACATCTTGGGGAAGTTGTCACTCAAAACAGCAAGAGTCCCAAGGCTGGAAAACACAAAAACATATTTTTGCAGGGGGCAGGCACCTCAGCACCTGCAGTGTAGGGAAAGCCTCCACGTCTCTAACATATATGCATACCAACTTTGAAATCGTACAAACTTAGAGATGATGGAAAAAAAAGATAAAAACACAGTCCCTCACCTTCTTCTCTACATCTCAGTCTAACTACCATTGCAAGCTGCCAGTGACCCACCAGCGATGACACTCTGAGCACTAATGTACTACCCAGTGACAAACAATGCATTTCTGTGCACTATGACGATACAGAAAAATGAAGTACTTGCGCTAAATGAGGAGTATAAGGCACTGATGTTACATCACATATAATATATATATGTATATATATATATATATATATATATATATATATATATATATATATATATATATATATATAAATAGGTAAACTGGAAGCTTGCAGTGACTTGATAATTACATATTTAAGTTTTAATATGTCTATATCTTTCACTAGAACATACCCTAAAAAGGATATCACACTTTCCTTATTGGAGTTTTCCTGAGGTCACAAAACCAAGAAAATATACCGAGGCTAATTTTAGCAATATGAGAGATGCCACAATCCACCCCCAAAAATACTACAGTCGTCCACAATTATTTTATTCTTAAAGCCTGAAAATAATCTAAAATATGTACCGATCACATCATGATCCTTAAAACATGACTCTCTTTTTATCGTGAATGAATGAATGATATCAGTTCCCATAATGTGGTATATGACTCAAAAAGCTGTCTAGATTACCTTAGATTATCTTTAACAAAACAGCCTTGGGGACTAGCTGAGATGCTATGAAGTAAATACATTCTTCAGCTTTGAAATTTTATTTTGGCAGGCACTGAAGTGGATGGTGAGACATATAGACTCCATCTACATGATTACCGTCCTTACCTTCTCTATTAAAATGACATTATAATCATAATATTGGAATAATCTGCCTTGTCTTTCAATTTGAACTGTAATGTGTCAGTTCAACTTTCAAAAACTGCTTTCAAGCATTGCTTAATCAGAAACAAAGATGACATTATTTTAGTGCTGAACAAATACAATACATTTTATGTTCTCATTTCTCTGTAAGCAACCCAATGTATCTGACAGTCAGAACTGTAAAATTATGTGGTTGTCATAAGCACAGTATATTTAACAAATAGTGATTCCCATCATGTCTGCAGAATATTCAGTGCTTTTCCACATGCGAATATAGTTTTCATTATATTATTAAATAACTTATATTACCATCAGTTACTCTAATGTTCATTTCTAAATATAATGCTTTAAAACAGCAACCACCACATACTTAAATTATTTTACCACTATTTAGGTTACAGACTAAATGTATTCTGCACTTTTGTAACTGCTCGGAATGTTTTTTTCTTTATACACCACAGGAGTACCTTAATGAACCAATGAAATGCACCCAGAATATCAATACATTTAAGAAGCAGAAAAATCACATCTGCATATATGAAAAATAAATATCCACAATATTGTATCAAAGAATGCCTCAGTGATATGTGACCTTTTCTAGAGTACTAAGATTTCTTTCAGCAGAGAGAGACACCAATATATCACCCCCTACCACACACACATTTGTGCACAAATACACGTGCACAGCCAAACACACACAAATAGATATGCATGCATGGATGAAGACGTGCATGTACATCAAGTCATACACATAAACGTATACAGTGATTTACACACACACACACACACACACACACACACACACACACACACACACACACACACACACACACACACACACACACACACACAGACAGACACAGACAGACAGACACACACAGACAGACAGACAGACACACACACAGACAGACACACACAGACAGACAGACAGACACACACACATACACACACACACACACACACACACACACACACACACAGACACAGACAGACAGACAGACAGACAGACACACACACACACACACACACACACACACACACACACACACACACACACACATGTGATGTCATGCCAGGTTCAGCCCTTATTTATAAAATTTCTAGATTCACAAATGGTCCAAATGAATTTTAAGATATTCATCCTACCTGCTGAAAGACAATGTCACATACAAGTGCTAAAACAACATGTTAAATGTGTTGCTGACACTGGTGCAATCTGATGCAGAAGCAGTACCTCTGTACCTCCTGTGACAGTACTGGACTTTTTTCACTAATGGCACAATCACATGCTTGTAGACAGCACAGTCAGTTCTGTGAATTTGCAGACTGAGATGATGTAGGGACATATTCTACAAGTACTGCTTTGAATCCACTGCTGTCATTCTTTATGCCAAGTAGCACCAAGTGAAAGAAGAAAATCATTATGAATGATTTTTTTTATATTTCTGTAGTTTATTTTTGATATAGTAACCATGCTGTAAAACTATGAAAATACAGTACTAATTAACTGGGCAAACCATAGTTTTGCAAACTGTGTACACACAATTTTTAATTTATAAATAAATTAAAACTGTGTTGAAACACAATGCCAGTCTTCTGCAGTGAACTGAGGTAGCTTTATCATATGTTCAGCCCTGTGCATTGTATTCTACTCAGTATCCAGATGGGTATGTGAATGTAGCATACCCTTATACAAAATTTCTAACACATATCTATAAGTAAATACAGCCTGACACTAATTAAACCATAGTGGGTGTCAAGGGCAACATTTGACTTAAAAGACACTGTTGCCTTAAACAAACACACACACACACACACACACATATATATATATATATATATATGTATTATTTAGGTGATCATGTACACAGTTTTTAGCTGTGTATGAATCTATTGGACGCTGAGTTGTTCAACAATACTGATGACTGTAAATATCAATTAGAGTTAGACAAAAGTAGGGCAAAATGTGCCAGTATTAGTTACAGTTATTGTTATATTGTGTGTTAGTGCTTTTTCAGTATGACGTTGAGTGTAGTCATGCAACCCAACCCAGTTTTGTGCTCGTGTTCATGGGACTCCTATATGGTGGGGATATGTTAGTAATGAGGTAGCTAAGGGTTGGGTATGAAAGATGCAAACTCTGCACCCTTGCCACAGGAAACAGCTCATTAACAAGTCAGAGCATTAATCCTCTAAGTTTACTGCAAGACTAATATACATAAACGCACACACACATAACACACACACACACACACACACAACACAGACGCACATGCACATACACACACATACGCACATGCAAACACACACATATACACGCATATACACACACACATAACATACACACACACACACACACACACACACACACACACACACACACACACACACACATATACATCCATCAGCAAACAGCCTGCTACAATCAATAAGAGTTATGGAGGCACTCACCCATTCACTGACATCCATGGCACACCACACAGAGACACACACGCACTCACTCACACATGCACACATATTCATATAGCATTATTTCTTTCCCTATAGACATATATGCACATGTCTAAACACAAACACACACTATCATGTACCCCTTCACCCCCCATGTATTCAGTGAACTTACCTGCACCTTGAGTACTCCAGTAGAAGTGAAGAGATGACTGCTGCATTTTTGCAGTGGTCACTTCTTCCTTCTAATGTAAAATTTTCGGTGGCCAAGTGATTCTCTAAATGACTATGCTATGTATGTATTATCTAGTCAGTGTAACCATGTGGCACAATAATTAACTATGAAACTATCAAGAGGTAAACCTAGTTCACTGAACAGCTAAATCAAACTAAGTCACTGAGAGTAACTTCAGATTCAGAGGGTGATCTTGCAGAAAGGGAGATGAGATGGGAAGCTTATACATTTAAGAGGCAGCTTCTGGAGTACGACCAAGGAAGTTGTGCTAAGCTGCATAAAAGCCTTAATTGCACAAACACTCCAGTTTGGCAAGCAGTGCCTGCAGGGGCCCAGGAAGACCAAACTATGAGGCCAGTGGGCATCACCTTCAGGGCTGTCAGGCATAACTGACACCAGCGATACCAATATTCAACTACACCCTTAAAGGGCAAAGATAGTGGATTCTAACTTTGGGGAAAGTAGAGTCAGAGAGATAACACGCAAAGGTATAACAACCATTCTCTAGATAAGTCAAGTCAGCAAAGTAAATTGTGGTTGGAATTCTTTTCAGAAGACTCTGACTGTGCTGATGAGTGCTATTGATTGGGAACATGACACAGTAAAATGAAACACTCTGCAGCTCTAGGTAAGTCCACAGTTTGTAGGAAGAAGCCTCAGTTTGCAAGGAGATATGCTGCCGGGGAAGTTCTTCACATAAATAATGATCCTGCTCCTTCACTATTTTTATCCAAATTTGGATTGAAACACTACATTTGTGTTAATAATACAAATATTATTTTACTTATTTTTATAGTTATGCAAGGACTGATAACTGTCTGTGAGGGTGCCCTACCACTCCTCAGAATGAACAGAGTCAGTTGTTATTGAATGATGGCACACTGCTGATTCCACAACCCTGAGTGTGAATAATTTGTTACAAACTGCATATTTGTAATACATTTGGTTTCTAGTTATGACAGAACCTGAGCTTCTTGTATCTGAACATTCATTAAATATGGATTCACTGTGCCCCTATTCATTTTAAATGGATGTCTAAGTATGGTGAGAATACTTGGTTTTGTTATATCATGAACTGCTCTTGTTGCAACAGATTTATAGAAAGACTAGGGGTGGAACAATACCTCTACTGAATATGGAACTCTTTCCTAAGGTAGTACAAAATACTTTTATATCTGAATGATAGGCAGGTCATGATTAATTATCAGTATTCATTTTTCAGTGCAAAACAGTGGCAGATTATATGTACATTGGGTCATGGATGGTTTTTAAACCATGGTATCTCAACATACTTTTGTAGGACCATTAATAAATGCATGTGTTCTACTGGATTCACATTCTGGGTTGTTTAACATATTTTGTATTTAATAAAGCAAAATTTGACTTTAAAATTTTGAGTAGTCTTGAATATTTTTCCAGCAATAAGTGAAGAATTGTTTACAAACCAATAATAACAAAACTAACTGTTTTAGAACATGTCATATATAAAAGACCACTCTGTTGTGATTATAATTCACCAATGTCCATATCCATTAATAATAGCCATTTTATTGACTGTGCATATTTCAAATGCCTTTCTGGTATAATAATAATAATAATAATAATTATAGCCAGATAAAGTTGTTTTGAGATTGTTTCTTATAAACACAAAGTAGCCAGAGTAAAGGATTTCAACTAAACATAAACACACACCAGTCATGAAAATCCAATTAATTACTGTGTAAATTGAGTAAATGACAAATGAATAAGTTACTTTCATCCAGACATAGCTCAATTTCTCCACTTATTAATTATAGTCATTTTGTTGGCCTCAGATATTTGAATGAAATAAAAAATAATCGTCAGAACAGTATTTCAACTTTCCTTCTTTCTTATAAACATTAGCTACAGCCAGTAATGTATTCTAGCTTGGCTCATGTAAATCACATTAGTCCTTCAAAGCAGGAATGATAAGCAGATAACAACAATCAGCCACTTTCATCAATATAAAGGTCCTGTTTCCAGCAATTATAGGAACATTGTTGACTGTATACCCCTCAAATGTCTGCTTGTGGCAAGATAATAATAATGATGATGATGATAATTATAATAATGCATTTTATATTTGTTTCACACAAACAGTAGCTCCACAGTGAAGTATTGCAGCATACATCACAGAAATGTAGATTAGCCCTTCAAAACCAGTTTAATGACTGGTTAATCTAAGCAAACAAGAAGGTTAGTCACTTTCTTTCACAGACATCCAATCACATTTAGAAGTTATAATAGCTTTGTCATATTATTCAGCAGACTGTGTATACCTCAGACATCTAATTGTGAGAGAAAGCAAAGGCCAGAGTGATGTATTTCAACTCTGTTTCATGCATGCAGTAGCCAAGGTAATGTAGTCCACTTCACATAAATCATATTTGTCCTACAAAGCCAGAGTAATGAGCAAATAACATCAGTCAGTCATTTTCTTCCATAGAAAGCCCCTGTATTCAGCAATTGTAACAGCAATGTGGCCTATGTACATCTCAGATGTTGAATTGTAATAAAATAAACTAGAATAAAATAAAGGCCACAGCAATGCATTCACCACATTTCAAACAACTACACAGTTGTTCATCAGCCACATCAGCCACAGCAAAGTACTTAAAGTTCAACATTAACCTTACAAAGGTGAACATTTTTAGCGGTCATCTCCTGTTGCCTGCCAAGCTTAAAAAAAAAGCAAGACAAGTTACCACAAATCCCTGCTTCTCTTTTGCACAATGAGTAGTAATCATCCATTTTATCATTTAACATTTCCAAGCTTCCTAATTCTTGTCAGTGCATGAGAGAAGAAAGCTAAAAGTTGATTGGTCAGTTATACAGTACTTCCCCCACAGAGGGTTGTAGCCACTTTGAATACAGGCACCACAAGCCATCTAATATTTGGCTTTTTTTAAGCCAAGGAATGCTGCTGTCACATTTCTTTAAGTTAATAAATAAATAAATATTAAAAAATGTCCCCTAACTGAACTGCATCCTATGGGTTTTCCTGGATTTGTGGTAGTCACCTGATCACCCTATTATAATCCATCACTAATACATGTATATATATATATATATATATATATATGTATATATATATATATATATATATATATATATATATATATATATGTATATATATATATATATATATATATATATATATATATATATATATATATATATATATATATACACACACACACACACACACACACACAATCACACACATAATGATTCAAAGTATATATACATGTTGTAAGCGTTACATTGTGTTTGGCCTGATGAAGCCTATAAGGTGTAAGTGCTAGCCAGTTTTTATACCATTAAAGTACTCTTGGTTAATTGGATTATATCATTGTGGAATACTTCCTCTTGTGGATTATCTGTGTTGAGGTGAATACCGACCAGGTGAATGGACCGCATTGTCGTACAGTTAATGGGCAGTGTCTCTATTATCCAGCATTCAGTCCACTGATTTTGGAGAGGTGAATTAACTTTAAAGTCTGTTATACTATTTGGGCGGCTTTCAAACAGCTTTTGCTAACTGTTTTCTTGCAGTTAATTTGAGACTTTCAGCTGTATGTTTTATGAAGAGTGGTTTCTCAAACCAGTATTGAACTGATTCATACTGACAAAGTAAAATTGACTTAGAGTTTGTTGCACTGCCAGGGCGTTCTCTGACACGTTGCTGTTTTATATATATATTTGCTTTCTTACATATAGTATGCAGGCATTTCATTGCTAGTTTTCATGAATACTGCCACAGTCTGGTGACCTGCACAGAAAAGGTACGAGTGATAATGCAGTCTTTATCTTAAGGATATTCAGAGACTAATATGGTGTCTGAAATGTAAGCAGTAGATTATATTTTGTAACATAAACAACATTCTTTTCTTTCCTACAAGGTTTTAAATAAATAAGGACTTAGAAATGTACAATAAGCAAACACGTACCATTAGTGCAGCACTGTGTCTTAGGTATAACTTATACAAACTAAATACAGCTTTCTATACTGTGGATATATTCTTATATTTCCTTCAATGTCTGTGTTACCTCTGTTTATATCTGGGGTTGAGAATACACAGAATTATTTCTATTAGGTATTTTACTTTCTATGAAGAATATATTTCTGTGGTAAGGACGGAGAGTATAATGTGTCCTCAGAAGTATAGATTTCACAAATAAAGTTTGTGTGAGCCTTAAAGATGGGATGATTTTGAATTTTTGATTTGTACTTTTTTAACTAGGTTAGTTCCAATACATCAATGGTCTTTTTTTTACCCAAGGTGGTATTTATACTTATGAAGAGAAATTCAGCCAGGGCACCAGGGAAATTCTACACGAGGAATGTTTATGTCTCCTATTCATAGGGCAGTGCTGGGTGGGATGACAACATGGCAGAAAGCATTATTGTGGTAGTGGATTCAGAGGAAATGTTACAATGCAAGCTTTTTGAAATTATGGGTGGAGAAGAATCAGACATAAGAAATAAGTAGGAAGGGATACAATTTACAATGGTCCAATTAGGAGGGTTGCAGGATGGAATA